>NW_017257368.1:113709-338947 GCF_001594055.1 Mycetomoellerius zeteki | reverse complement strand
ATATTTATGTAAAGTTACACATTGAGATGTAGACATTAATTGTTCAGTAAATAAACAAAATATTTATTTGTTATAAACTAATTGGTGAATCTCAATGAAACTTTGCATAAGTCATGTTTAGTACTTAATATATTTATATATAAAAAAATTTAGATTTTTATTATTATTTAAAAACTTTTTGTTTATAACGATAAAACTAATAACAAATAAAATAAATGATCTATAAAAACGTATTGCTCAACAAAATGTTATGAACACAACTTTCACATGTTTGTAATTTGTTTAAAGCGTAAATATGTGTTTTTTGTCCTTACAATCTCCTTAAACTGAATCTTGATTGATTAAAAAATTACTTTTAATAAAATTTTGAAGCCATTTTAACATCGTGATGATTTTTTATTCTGTTTAAATATATTTTTCAATTTATTGTATATGATAGATTTTAGAAACACTTCTGTTAAAATATTTCATATAACATATTGCAGAATACTTTCAGAATTGTTGCATATGGGATGTGAAAGGTTGAAAAATTTCTGAAAATTTTCCGCAACAATCGGTGCTGTATGGGATTTATAATATATTATGATTTGCATTTAAATATTTTCATGTATAGTAATTTTTAGAAAATTGGAATATATATAGAAAACTAGAATATATGCACACAGTTAAGGCTCCTGAGTAGTAACCACAGCCATATTGAATCGTGACGTCAGAAACGAGGAATGACACGTTAATTTATGTTGCATGCCACTTGTAACTAAAGACAATTTGGATAAATCTAAATGATGAGATTGCTTTAAAACATTTGTAAAAATCAACGAAAACTATGCTTATTCCCCCTAATAGTCAGTAAATAATCGTAAAAAGTGATAAAAGGCACGTATAAGTGAAAATAAGCTACGCATGCGCATTGAATAAAAGTACTTAATGTGTCTTTTATTACTTTTTACGATTGCAACATAAATTAACGTGTCATTCCTCGCTTCTGACGTCACAATTCAATATGACTATGGTGACTACTCAGGAGCCTTAATATCTGTCGAATTCGCTAAATAGATTGAGTGATTTTTATGCTGACAATGCTTCAGTGAGCAAGCTGGAGTAAATAAAGAAGGAAAATATATATATATATATAACTGCTATAGCTCTCTTTCTTTCATTTACATACAGTGATATCCTGGGCAATTGTGCTCATATGTGAAATAATAAGTATTATTGAAGCTTTTTTTTTATTAAAAAGAGTTCGATGATGCTCATTTTTTCCCTTTCTACGTATTATTATTAAAGTCTTGCGTTTTATGCTTAAACTATTTGTATTACGTCTACTTTAAAGAACATTATGATATACAATTACATTAAAATGTAGCATTTCGAAAATATTTTGTGAAACTGTTGGAAACACGTTATTGCAATGCTTTTAAAGTGTCTTACGTTCCAATTTATGATGTCTTTGAAATACTGTTTTGAGATGGTTTTATAATATCTATTGTATTTTGAGATTATTGTTCAATAATCTCATGACAAAATGACAAATGAATGAGAAACACATTAAGAGGATCTTACAGCCGTCTGTGTTACCGACTAAACCATATAATTTTTTGTATAACAATTGCTTTTTTCTCTTTTTCAGTTTCAAAAATCCTTTATCAGGATTGAAGTATACGCATTAATACGTATCTGTGAGATAGAGTTCATGTCAAAAACAATAAAAAATTTTAAAATTGAGATCTTTACCACTTATTTTAAGCGCTTTAGCTGTCACGTCGTGACAATATTTGCTTCACATAAAAGCTGTTCAATCTGTATTTACGAAATAGTAGTCCATCGAAATAATAGTATGCACGAAGAAACAATGTGGAGTTTATCACCTAAATATGAGAAGCGCCATTTGACGGTCAAAATTAGATGTTAAATTAATTAATACAGGTACGCATATTCTTCTAGATGAATTTATCTCAGAAATATGATGGCGCGCCATTACTATTGGACTTTCAACACAATCCGTCTGAAATATTATATTATATAATTATCCCCCAAATTTAATTACATACATCTTAAAAACCTATAACGAACTTATTCCGAAAAATATTACCTCGGCCGCGGGAGTTAAACCCGGATCTATAAATAAATTAAATAAATTTAGAAGATAAATCCATAAATGTTACATGCCGCGTAAGGAGAATCACATGCACGACATACTCGCACATGCCTCACACTCGCGAAACGCTCCCGGAAGAAAACACACAACTTTAGAAATGAAAACGTGAGATTTATTTTATCATGTCAAAGCTCAGAACAAAATTAAAGAACAAAAGCAACTCATCGTTCGGGCATGATACCGACATGTGCAACGATGCAACACTCGCAAAAATAAGACATTTATTTAGAAGAATTATACGTACATACATGTACTAATTAGTTCAACATCTAACTTTGACCGTCAAGTGGCGCTTCTCGTATTTAGGTGACACATAAACGGTCTTATTTCCAATCTTATTAATGTGAAGTTCTTAGAATTGGATTTGGATATCTAATAAAACATTGTTATACGACAATTTATGTGTATGTGTGCATGAGATATAGATGTAATAGTTTGTAATAATGTGTTAATGACATGTAAATCATTTGTGAATTGTGTGTAAGGTCTACTTATACTACGAGTAGTTATCTTTAGGATCCCCTTAACAAAAAGAAAAATGCAAAAGAAGAACTAGAGTTGTTTAATAAATGAATATATTAGTAACTTAATATTTATAACTCAAATTATCATCGAGTTTTTTTATGTATTATTTTATTATGTGTGTATATTCATACATACGTGCACGCGTACAATTATTAATTATTATGTATTAAAAATATATAATAAAAATATATATAATTAAAGAGAAGTATTAAGGGAATGCTAAAGTTGCTCTACTTTACCATTATTTCCATTCGGTGAAATATCTCCGAATTGAATTGACGGATTGCAAAAAATTGTTTTTACAGAATTAAAGTACGTGCACAAACAGGACCTCAGCTGTATCGGATTTTAGGAGAAAATCGAAGAAAAGTTTAAAAATTCGCTTACTTTTAGCTCGTACAGCTGATACCTCAGGTCTATATTTGCTTCATACAAGAGTTTTATAGCTTATATCTTGAAAATAAGCATAAGTCTGAGGTCATATTATTGTAACGAACGATACCAAGTTTATAGAACTAAGATTAAAAGTCTAGAAGAAAAGTAATCCTACCGAATAGAAAATACATATATACGGGTACTTTGCGAAGACTGGGACTGTCAACAGAGTCGAAATTCCGTGTAGTAATAGTAATAATTTTTTATAATTTAAAAAAGATGTTTGTATTTATCTATTATATATTTGAAGAATGTATAACTTATTATTAATCTTTATCTAATTGTGTAAATCATCAAAGAGAGCAATAAAAATTGAGATATAATGTTGGGACGTCATAAACATTTAACGTGAGCAATTATGTAAAAAAAAACTTTTTGCCTCTTGCCTTCCGTCAGCACATTAAGTAATTGGTACGAAATATTTGAAACTATAAAATGAATACCAAATATGTTCTTCAATGTATGTATCACAATGTAATTATTATCACATTAATAGTATCACATTAAACGACTCGCGTCACTTAAAACTAAACTGCTGAGTTCTCAGGAAATCGATATAAGGAACTATTTCATTAATTCCGCGACGAAATACTAATTGGAGATTAATTCTATTGAAATAAACTCTTAATAAAAGAATTTTACTTCTCTTATGTAAAGATTAGATAAGTTTATTTAAATCTTGTTCTATAAATAGAATTCATTTAGAACAATATTACAAGTAGATAAGAAAAATTAAGGCAAAAATAAAAATGATTATTTTTAAATATTAATTGATATATGAAACTTATATGTATATAATTTTATATTACAAAAAGATTAAAAATCTATAGAAAAAATTACTTTTACATATTTAAATACGGAATAAATGTAAATATTACGTTGCTTTTCAAATAGTGAGATGTATAATACATCTAAAGTCGTTATGTTAATCAAGATTAAAGTTAATTAATACACTACTAAAAATGGTGTATGCACGTTTGGCCCATTATTTCTCCCACGCCAAAATGTAACATGAATTTCTCAGTGTGTATATGTATAAACCCATACAGAATAGATCTCCATGGCATGTTTTAAGGATATGCAGAAAACGTTCCAAGTCCTAAGAATATCCCAGAATATCCCTCGGATAAAGTATTCTGTGTGGAGATAAGACGTTAGACGTTGTGAAATAGATTTTATTGTTTGACAAAATGAACTACGATGAACACTCGTAACATTTCGTAGAACGGTGTCTTGCTGTAAGAGAATAGCGTGTATATGTAAAAATAATGTGTGTATCCGATATGAGCGTAAAAGAATATATATATATAACTGCTAATATTTTGTTTCTCTAATCCCAGACAGAGAAATCGGAGAGGGACTATCCTCGTATTTTTCGTAGGTCCATCAAAATCACGCATAATAGCACAAGTATGTAAATTCATTTTCGATGTAGGAACTTATGTATAGTTATGTACTGGCGATAAAATCGCGGTGTTGAAAATGGATATGCATAGGCCGTATTCCAATATATACCAGAGAAAAGCTTGAAAGAGGACATGAGGACCTTTTTCCTGTAACCGCAAATTGCTCCCGCGCACTCCTGCCCTCTGAAGAAGTAGATGATTGAATATCAAAACAAGTTAATTTAGCAAATTTTGTCTTATATTACGCGTGTGCATAAGTGACTCGATAAGTCTAATGCCTTTTTACCACTGTAACCTCTAAAAATATGAGGACATGTTGAGTATATTAAAAATTACCAAGATTAACAGAATGCACGGATTTGCTACAATTTTTGGGGAGATGTTGTTTGTAGTGTCACAAAGTTCGAAACTTTCCTTTTAATTAAAAAAA
Source organism: Mycetomoellerius zeteki (assembly GCF_001594055.1). Classification (NCBI taxonomy): domain Eukaryota; kingdom Metazoa; phylum Arthropoda; class Insecta; order Hymenoptera; family Formicidae; genus Mycetomoellerius; species Mycetomoellerius zeteki. The sequence continues at coordinate 333,993 of NW_017257368.1, read as the reverse complement.
AACAATGCAAGCTGCTGCGATTACTTTTCTCAAAGTTACAACACTTTAAAGTAATCTTTGCATTTTTTACATGTAGTAGTAACATTATCATTATCGGATACGTCTCAGCGAGAAATAGTTCATCGAATCAGTCCATTCGACATCGAAATGATGATTTTGAACGAAATATATTGCCACAAGACGTCTAAAAAATGGATAACGGTTTACAAATAAATTTATCCATTAGAACAACGAGAATGGGTGTATTCAGTACCACGATCGCTCACTGAGCGCTCAGTGAGTTCTTGCATTTGATTGGCATATTCCGTTAGAACTAAAAAAATAGACCAAACAGATACAAGAGCTCACTGAGCGATCAGTGAGCCGTCATGGTACTGAATGCTCCCAATGTATACGTTTTGGCCATTATTTGGGACTTCTTCAGTACATTAATAATAAGAAATAACTGTCTAATATTATATATTTATTAATAAAGTCATGATATATTATACATATACATACTATCGGATTAACAACTAATTAATCTTACAATATATTAAATCTTTATACATGTATAGTCTAAGGTAATTTTCAGCCATAATGGTCGCGTTCTGCAGACTCAACTGTTGTGGAGCGGATCCGTGAGCGCTCACTGCTATTGGTGTATTCTTTTAGATCATCCAATAGCAGCGAGAGCTCATTGATCCGCTCCGCAACAGTTGAGTCTGCTGAACGCGATCATTGATAAATTGTTGATAATATGTAATCATAGTGCTTTCGTCCTCTAATATATAAATCTATAGATAGATCGAAAATTGCTACATTTACAGAACAAAGATATATTATACGTTATGTCAATTATGTAAAATATAAATAGAAAGTAATAATAAAAATTTTCCAAGTAGCACACAGCGCTTACAAAGCGTTAATAAAGCGCTAAAAAGCGCATATTATAATTGCCTTTTTAACGTTTCGCAAGCGCTGTGTGCTACTTGAGTTACATGTAACTGCTGTACGAAACATATTCGAGGTCCTGTCTATCCAAAGGATCTAATAAAACAATAAATTAATGTTGACCTAAGAAGAATTGGAGAGAGGGAAACAACAAGTCATAATAAATAAAAATATGTATAGGGTCTAAACAAACGGAAACAGAGCTCTTACATAGCATACCATGTTACAGTATCAAACACATTATTGATGGAAAAAGGAACACGCCGAAAGATTGTACTATTATATAGAGAGAAATAAGAGGATTTTTATGCAATTATTTTGCAATTAACATACGATTTGAGTTGTATAAATATATAGATCTGTTACATCTCGTGATAAAACAGATTCAAACTTTAGAAATATCAATATTTATGTATGCTCCGTTAAAGAATCACATGTACACGTCTCTGTAATTGACCTTCTCAAAACAGTTTCTGCAAACGCTTTTTCACATCGTTTCCGAATCATCTGTGATTAGTCACTAATGTTCTGTACACAGCGATTATAATGGCAGAGACAGAAGCAGGAGACAATTTGATTCCAGTTCGTCGTTGGATCCGTAGACATTACACGAAATTGACAAGGAGTAGCGAAGCAAGATGCAATCATTGTAATGAAAAATTTAGTATACATCTAAAACGCTTAGCTACTTTATATAACCACTTGATAGAAGGACATCCAGACAAATTAATAGAAGAAGAAAAGAATGAAGTTAAATTCCATTGGGCTTGGGACTATTATATCGTAAAAAGCAGTACAGAAGCAACATGTAAACAATGTAAAGTAACAGTGAGATACAAGCAAGTAAATGAATTGAAAATACATTTAAAAAGAATTCACGGGTAAGTATCTCATATATAAGTAACTCATATATAGTAAAAAATTTAAAAACGTACTAAGAAATGTAAAGTTGATTACAACAAAATAATCAATATTTGCTAAAGATAATTCAGTCCAAACAAGAGTATCCATTTGTCGAAAAATTTGTCAAATATGCGTGTCAGTAAATGTAATATAAAACATATCTATTCGTACTATATATGCATAAATATTCTGAGTCTTATTTTGTATAAAGTGCATTCTAGAATTCGAATTTACTTTCCATGTTTAAAAAGAATTAGTAATATTTGATTAATCTAATTTTTACCGAGGAATGGTCAGATTAACAAAATATTTGAATCTACTTGATCGCTACAATCATGATCGCTTTTAAATGTTCCAGTAATAAGAGTCTAAAAAACGATATTTTTCAAAATTTTCACATAATAGAATATTGTGTATAATTGAAAATAATGTCTTTATAGCATTTTTAATATCGCTTTTTTTATAACTTCTTATACATATAAATGTAGGATGTCAGGTCCAACTTCAGATAACGTAATAGATAACGAAAGCAGTTCAGATGAAGACATGGATGCAAACAAGGACGTAACTCTAAGAAAAGCAACACGTCAAGATACTTCATCGAACTTAACAAACTTATCCGACAGTTTAAACGAATCTACAGAAGGAATAAAAGGACTTAATAAGTAATTAAAATCGCTTTCAAGTGACTACATCATATATAAACAGATTTTATAAATTAAACGTGATATTTCCTATACAATATAATCTATCTATTATGAGAAATATTTATTTATTGTTTCATCAGTTACATGTATAATAATTAACTAATTAGATGTTATTCTTTTAGGGAAGCACAAAACGATTTCGTACCGGTTCGGCTCTGGATGCGTGCACATTACACAAAATTGAATAACGAAGCAAGATGCATTCATTGTAACAGAAAATTCATTATACATATTAAAAAGTTATCTGGTTTGCATAAGCACTTGGTAGAGTCACATCCAGACAAATTAGCGGAAGAAGAGAAGAATGAAGTGAAATTCCAATGGGCTTGGGACTATTATATCGTAAAAAGCAGTACAGAAGCAACATGTAAACAATGTAAAGTAACAGTGAGATACAAGCAAGTAAATGAATTGAAAATACATTTAAAAAGAATTCACGGGTAAGTATCTCATATATAAGTAACTCGTGTATAGTAAAAAATTCAAAAACGTACTATGAAATGTAAAGTTGATTACAACAAAATAATCAATATTTGCTAAAGATAATTCAGCCCAAACAAGAGTATCCATTTGTTGAAAAATTTGTCAAATATGCGTGTCAGTAAATATAATATAAAACATATCTATTCGTACTATATATGCATAATTATTCTGCAGTCTTATTTTGTACAAAGTGCATTCTAGATTTCGAATTTACTTTCCATGTTTAAAAAGAATTAGTAATATTTGATTAATCTAATTTTTACCGAGGAATGGTCAGATTAACAAAATATTTGAATCTACTTGATCGCTACAATCATGATCGCTTTTAAATGTTCCAGTAATAAGAGTCTAAAAAACGATATTTTTCAAAATTTTCACATAATAGAATATGTATAATTGAAAATAATGTCTTTACAGCATTTTTAATATCGCTTTTTTTATAACTTCTTATACATATAAATGTAGGATGTCAGGTCCAACTTCAGATAACGCAATAGATAACGAAAGCAGTTTAGATGAAGACATGGATGCAAACAAGGACGTAACCCTAAGAAAAGCAACACGTCAAGATACTTCATCGAACTTAACAAACTTATCCGATAGTTTAAACGAATCTACAGAAGGAATAAAAGGACTTAATAAGTAATTAAAATCGCTTTCAACTAACTACATCATATATAAATAGATTTTATAAATTAAACGTGGTATTTCCTATACAATATAATCTATCTATTATGAGAAATATTTATTTATTGTTTCATCAGTTACATGTATAATAATTAACTAATTAGATGTTATTCTTTTAGGGAAGCACAAAACGATTTCGTACCGGTTCGGCTCTGGATGCGTGCACATTACACAAAATTGAATAACGAAGCAAGATGCATTCATTGTAACAGAAAATTCATTATACATATTAAAAAGTTATCTGGTTTACATAAGCACTTGGTAGAGTCACATCCAGACAAATTAGCGGAAGAACAGAAGAATGAAGTGAAATTCCAATGGGTTTGGGACTATTATATCGTAAAAAGCAGTACAGAAGCAACATGTAAACAATGTAAAGTAACAGTGAGATACAAGCAAATGAGAAGTTTGAGAAATCATTTAAAAAGAATTCACGGGTAAGTATCTCATATATGTATAAGTATCTCATGTATAGTAAAAAATTTAAAAACGAACTATGAAATGTAAAGTTGATTACAACAAAATAATCAATATTTGCTAAAGATAATTCAGCCCAAACAAGAGTATCCATTTGTTGAAAAATTTGTCAAATATGCGTGTCAGTAAATATAATATAAAACATATCTATTCGTACTATATATGCATAATTATTCTGCAGTCTTATTTTGTACAAAGTGCATTCTAGAATTCGAATTTACTTTCCATGTTTAAAAAGAATTAGTAATATTTGATTAATCTAATTTTTACCGAGGAATGGTCAGATTAACAAAATATTTGAATCTACTTGATCGCTACAATCATGATCGCTTTTAAATGTTCCAGTAATAAGAGTCTAAAAAACGATATTTTTCAAAATTTTCACATAATAGAATATGTATAATTGAAAATAATGTCTTTACAGCATTTTCAATATCGCTTTTTTTATAACTTCTTATACATATAAATGTAGGATGTCAGGTCCAACTTCAGATAACGCAATAGATAACGAAAGCAGTTTAGATGAAGACATGGATGCAAACAAGGACGTAACCCTAAGAAAAGCAAAACGTCCAGAAGCTTCATCTAACTTAACAAACTTATCTGACAGTTTAAACGAATCTACAGAAGGAATAAAAGAAGTTAATGAGTAATTACAATCGCTTTCAACTAACTACATCATATATAAATAGATTTTATAAATTAAACGTGGTATTTCCTATACAATATAATCTATCTATTATGAGAAATATTTATTTATTTTTTCATCAGTTACATGTATAATAATTAGATGTTATTCTTTTAGGGAAGCACAAAACGATTTCCTCCCATTTCGGCTCTGGATGCGTGAACATTACACGAAATTGACAAGGTGTAACGAAGCAAGATGCAATCATTGTAATGAAAAATTTAATATAGATGTACATCAGTTAGCTGCTTTACATAAGCACTTGATAGAAGCACATCCAGACAAATTAGCGGAAGAAGAGAAGAATGAAGTGAAATTCCATTGGGCTTGGGACTATTATATCGTAAAAAGCAGTACAGAAGCAACATGTAAACAATGTAATAGAACAGTGAGTTGCAAGCATATAAAAAATTTGAGAAGTCATTTAAAAAGAATTCACGGGTAAGTATCTCATATATAAGTACCTCGTGTATAGTAAAAAATTTAAAAACGTACTAAGAAATGTAAAGTTAATTACAATAGAATAATCAATATTTGTTAAAGAAAATGTAACCCAAACAAGAGTATCCATTTGTCGAAAAATTTGTCAAATATGCGTGTCATCAAATATAATATAAAACATATCTATTCGTACTATATATACATAAATATTCTATAGTTTTATTTTGTACAAAGTGCATCCAAGAAGTCGAATTTACTTTTACCATGTATAGAAAGAATCAATAAAATTTGATCCCTTTAATTTTTGTGCCGATAATAAATAAGGATATATCCTATTCTGTAAAGAAAACTGATTGCTTGATCTTCTTTTAAATTTCCACTTATAGGACCCTTAAAAATGATAATGTTGACCGTACAATGTAGTAGATTGTATAATTTTTAATCATACTTTTTATCAATTCTTCAATTACTCCTTATGTAAATGTAGGATACTCGGTCCCCGGTTCAGATAATCACATGGATAATGAGAACAATTCCAGTAATTATGTGGATGCAGACAGGAATACGACTATAAAGGAAGCAAAATATCAAGAAGACTTATCTAACTCAATTGGTTCATGTAGCATTTCATATGAAAAAACAGGAGGAACAGAATGTCTTAACGAGTAATTATTTATTTTACGTTTGTTAAAATATATGCATAATATATACATACATGTAAATAGATCTTACGAAATAAACATTGCTTTTTCCATACGAAGATGATCTATAAGGCAATATGTGGAATATATTAAGTGTTTAACTATTTCGTCTTTTAATAAGCAAAAAATCAAAATTACTTTTCTATGTAGTCATATTACCTATATTATTACATTTGGTATCATATGTTAGATACTTATATAATATGTTATAATATCTTTCTTCATAATTCTGGAAATATACATATTAACCCAAGTAATGTACTAAATTAAACATTATGATTGCACATGTTAAACTGTTTATGTATGATAAGTAGAAGAATAGAGAAAGTTTAAGAAATATTGGCAAAATTAAAAGAGAAAAAAAAACAATTTACATTTATACCTTTCTATCGCATGAACAATTATTTCAAAAGATATAATCGAATAGCACATAAATAAATGTGTATCAATTTGTCTTCTTATTTAAAATTCGTAATTAATATAATATTATACATGAGTAGTTTCTTACTTGCAATGTGCAATGCATTTGCCTTCATTCCTAATTCTACTTACATTAATATGTATACGTTTAATTTTTGTTTTTGTTCGCGATGTACATACATGTATGTATATACTTTTGTGCAATAACCTTTTTTTAATTCTTTTTCTTTTGTTTCATTTTTTATGTATTAAAAAATGTGTTTATATTTATGCACTTTATTTTATAATTAAATCAGAATCCAACGATGAACCTTATACTACTTAGTAAACAAGAAACGTTTTGAAACATTGCAGCAACGTTGTAACTGAAATGTTTCAAAATGTTTCTTGCTTACTTGGCATATGTTTTGCATATAGTATAATATCTTATCAAGCAATAAATTGTAGAGAGATTATTCCTGTAAACAATACATAAGCAACAAACATTCAATTTAATTATTGTCCTGGCGAAAAAATTTTATCAATAATCATAAAAATTTACACTATCGTAAATTTATGTAGTAATTTGTGTTTTTCTTTGAAATCTTTCTTTTTTATCTTTTAAATATTTATTTTTATCTTTATCGTGTAACTTTGTCTGCCCAATAATATTAAAATTATAATTTTCTAAAATCAAGAAATAATATAAAGATATTATTTCATGAAAAATTACAATTATTAAAAAACAAAATAAACTTACAAATTTTGAAAATTGAATGAATGAGATTTTAACATTTTACTCACTTGTAGAATACTATAATTATTTATAAATGACCGTGGAAGTATCTTCTAGATAATCCATGTATAATAATTATGGGATTTGGAATTCAAATTTTGTTTTAAGTTCCCATAAAAGATTTCATTTTTATAGGCATATCAACAAAAATTAGTGTTTCAATTCTAACACTTTTATATAGATTTTTGCAGCGTCTTTCTGATTCGTGTAAAGTTTCGTAGATTTTGACAATTTTTTTTTAAGTTTTTTGTAGTATATATCCTTATCCTTTTTGTAGAATTTTTTACAATATGTTTCGCCAGGAAAATTCTGATATTGATCGTATATTTAAATCTATTTATATTTAAATTTATAGATGTTAAAAGTAATAGTTGTCGTATAATTATGGAATAATATAATTATAACATTAAATGCCAAATACTTTATCACCTTATTAAATTTTTGTCATCACATTGTATCTCAACACAGATTCGTACCGAGCCCTTCAAATTCAATGGATCATACTATGGAGAGCCTTTTGGATACAGATTTGACAAAACAAGTATTATCATCTAATTTAGATGATTTTTCTTTCGATGAAAACTTTGACCTCCTTGGCGAAGAATAATTCATGCTATTTTTTACAAAACAAATACATTTATTGACAATTGAATTGACGATTTCGAAACTGGATTAACATTGCGCAATATTTAAACATTTTCGCCTTCTACCGCAGTTTTCTTATGGGAAAGTACTTTTGGACAAAATGGCTTCAATCTGTCTTTTTCATGGTTTTAATTTACTAAAAGACCGTTTTCGGTCTTGCTTTTATCGATTAGACTGATCCAATTTCTTTATGCTGTACTGTACTAACAAAAGTAATTGCGGTTACTTTGATGTTATATAGACGTGCGTTATGAAGATGAGAAACGTTTAAAAAATCGGAAAATGACTATAATATTATACAAAACGTATAATACATGTTTATATTACTATTCATATATACATATACTCGTATATATATATATATTTAATAAACATATATTCCTAACAATTTAAACATTTTTCATGTTTTTTATATACAAATGAAATATTTATACTAAATGTATATTAAAAGGCAATGTAGCAACATGTTATTTTTCATAATAATCAATATGAGGTCATTTGAGTTCCAATATTTCGGAACCTGTTGATCTTAGGACCATGTGCTCATTGAGACTTTTGATCAGGATACCATAAACTACCACATACTAAATTTTCAACCATTTTGACCGAAAGTACTTTCCCATAATAAAACTGCGGGGTCCTTTGTATTTAGTTTATTTCTTTATTATTCAAATAAAAAAACATGATCTATACATATTTTGGTTGCCCTAGTGATAATATAATCAGTCATCTTTAGTATCCTAACAAATTTTTTAATTTTTCTTCATTCTTTTTCATTTCATATATTCAATCCAGTTTCTGTTTATTTAGTAATTCTATTTCGTTTATTGGAATGATCGATACCTTTATTATTATGGAGCAATCACGTAAAGAAATTATTTTTTAAATGTGTCTCATTTGGCTAAAGTAATTAAAATCTTTTCATTGTGATAGACATCGTCGTGTATGATTCATGCCAGATTCCTGCACCAACTTGAAAGATAAATTATTTCGTAACTATTTGTTTTTTAAGACTGACACATGATCTTTCATGTAACACTTAGGAATCACACATGATTAGTACTATATTCTTAGATGATCCTATAAAGAAATTATTTTTTAAGAGTTTTGTATAATGTTAAGGTAATATCTTTTCATTGCGACATAAATCATCTTAAACGATTCATGCCAGATTCTTGTATATCAACTTGGAAAATAAATTATTCCGTAACTATGTCTTTTAATACTGATAAATAATCTTTTTCATGAAACACTTCATAATCATATATAATTAATACCATATTCTTAGATGATCCTGTAAAGAAATTACTTTTTAGAAGTTTCTTATAAGATTAAGACAAGATCTTTTCATTGCGATATAAATCATCGTGTACGATTAATTTCAGAATCCTAATACTCATTAAAACTTTCTGAGATTCACGTACAAATTATATAAGATTCTTATATGATCATTTACATTCATTTAGTAATCTTGATTGATCACATACAATTCTTTTAAGATCTGGTATAAAAAGCTTACAAGAATTTTCAATAGGGTAGGCGGTCCTATCCTGGTCATGTTCGTAATATATTACTGCCAGTTGATTGTCAGTACTGAAAGTCTATAGTTCCCGTTACGTATACTATACTGTACTAACAACTGGCAGTAATATACGAACACGGCCCCTGTCGCGAGCTTACATTTGGCGGTAGGTAGAGATCCTCAAGTAAGAGATGAGCGAATTGAAAGAAAATCGCTATGGGATTGGTTGATGACGACGTTGCAAGAATATGGCGCAACCAATGGCGCAATCGTATTTTATTCCTACTTACATAAAATAAAACGTAGCGGACATAAATCTAACTAAGTGAATATATGATATTCACTTCGTTAAATTTATGTTTGTCGCATCTTTACTTTGTGAGTATACTTACTAGAAAACGATATATATTAAAAACAAAGGGAGTAGGAAAAACGTAATGTATAAAGCGCAATGTTCACACATATATGATTTTATTTTGAGAATACACTTTATGATTTTATTTAGAGAATACTTGAGGATCTCTAGCTGAGGGGCACAGAATTTTGCATATCGCATAACGCATAATTAGAGATGTAAAAAAAACGGTATTTTTTTACTTCAGAGAAAAGGTTCAAATAAGAAAATTAGTTTTTTACTATAAATAACGGTATTTTTGTACAAATTACATAAAATTTATGAAAAAAACGTATAATTATTTCAATATACAATAGTTATTTGAACGACAAATATTTCATATATAAAAGTTAAATATAAGATCCGGGTTCGACTCCCGGCCGAGGCATTATTTTTCGCAATAAGTTTATTACAGTTTTTAAGTTGGAAATTTTGGGGGATTATTAATATTTCAGATTTGATTGCGTTGAAAGTCCGACAACCATATCGACACGCAATTATAATTTCTGAAATGAGCTCATTTAAAAATGAATTTAAAAATAGTTCAACATCTTACTATAACATTCAGACCGTTATTGGCACTTCTTAGTTTAAAATAATGTAATTAAATAGAAATGATATTATTAATATAGATAACACTTTATAAGCATAACAGATACTGTTTTTTTGCATGTTGGTTATAATTGTACTCTATATTTTAATTATTTTGTATTCTATATTTTATTTACTTTGAGACAACATCCCAATATAATATTGATTCAAGAATAATTGGAGATTCGATGAATATTGTCTCACAAATTTAAATTTAGAATATGTACAACATACAGTATACGCGTATACAATCACAGAATACGACAAAAACAGTGTCAATTAGTCTAATAAAGTATTATTTGTATTAATAACAGTATGGAACACTTACTTAACTTTTAAAATTGAAGTACAGTATAAAACATCATTCAAATAATAGTGAAAGGTAAGGTATATTTATAGCCATCGACATTAAACCATATTAATCATTATACTATATTTTAACTTTTTAACTATTTTTAGAATTTTTCCGTCGTTTACATCTATACGCACAATGCATAAGAAACTATACCAATCAAAGTCCTTGAGGACTTTGCATGTTATCTGGGTTCATTTCCTTCTTTTCTGTAAAATAAAGGACTCTGGATTGATATTTTTATATTTTATGCATTATACGAAGATTTGTGTTTAAACCTGAAAAAGAGAAAAATATTCAATTATGTCATGAAAATGTATTTAATAATGTATATTATAAATTTATATGTATATAATATAAACTAATTTTGATGAACTATTAGTATAAGCTCTTCAGAGAGATACTATGCAGTTCGTTTCATTGGCTGCAAAGAATCTGAAGATAGTTTAATCTGAAGTTCAGATAGTCTAATCTGAATAAATATAAGATTTGACTACGAATAGTAGCCTAGGAAGTTTTATGTTAAGTAAATGTAAGTATCATACCTCACAAATACAACTAGAATCCATGGATATCCAATTCGCTCGTGGAATATTTACAACCCATTGAGCCTTTCTGTTTGGATTTCTTAGGAAATGTTTCATAAGAAATCCCTTAGCCGCTGAATTTTTACAATTTGGCACCCTATATTTAAAATGTGTCCATACATATATATAACATTTTTTCCCGGGATGTAAATGCTATTTATACCCCTTATTATATTTAGTCGAAATTGTTTTATAATTGAAAAAATATGTTTGTATTTATCTTTATTTGAAGTATGTGTAACTTATTATTAATCTTTATCTAATTGTAAATCATCAAAGAGAGCAATAAAAATTGAGATATAATGTTGGGACGTCATAAACATTTAACGTAAGCAATTATGTAAAAAAAAAAACTTTTGCCTCTTGTCTTCCGTTAGCACATTAAGTAATTGGTACGAAATATTTGAAACTATAAAATAAATATCAAATATGTTCTTCAATGTATGTATCACAATGTAATTACAGTATCACATTAAACGACTCGCTTAAAACTAAACTGCTGAGTTCTGAGAAAATCGATATAAGGAACTATTTCACTAATTCCGCTACGAAATACTAATTGGAGTTTATTTCACATAATAAAGTCAAATTACGAATATACTAATATACGGGACTCGGTCGTATTTAAAAAATAAAGATATTTAAAATATATATTTTTAATCAAAAACACAAAAGAGTTATTTTGAATAACTTCTTCTGATTAATTTCTTAACCCTTAATACACACCTTAGTTTTGAGCAATCTTACGTAATTCGCGTTCGTACATATTTAATTTTCACAAATTAATGCGACATCCGGAGCTACTGGTACCACACGTCCATCTCTCTCTGTGAAAAATATTCATCGTTTATTCAATTATTCGTATTTTACATGATTTTGACAAACAGGTATCGTCATACATTTCGCGCTTTGCTTTATGGCAGTGGTCGGAATTAGTTGCTCATTTCGGGCCGATTCCTGAAGCAACGCCAGTTGTTCCCCCACTATCGCTCGTCGTTCAGCGGTCGAGCCGCCGATCACGTGGCTGGCGATATACCTCAGTAGCACTTTTATACGTGCGCTAATTCATATTTAAGGGGTGTTTCACCCCTTAAACATGTGTTAGCGCACGTATAAAAAAATATGTGTCTTTTAGATTTTCGTGTTTAACAACATACTTTATGAAGAATCAAATCGGTTCCGGACAGCTGTGAAACTTCCCTTGTCAGTGAAAAATACGCTCGTAGCGTACCTTTAGGAGAAACTTGTAAAAAATTTTACTTATAACATAATTTTTATAAATAAAATCTTCTATTATTTAGGTATATATATATTTTTTTTGCAAAAATATAAATGACAATAATGTATTATAATTAGAATTAAGATATTTTTTCACATCACCTTTGAGGTACTATTGCAGTTGCGTTTTTTTTAGTGGTTTCCCCCGTATGTCTATTCCACTAAAAAAATATCGAAGAAGATGATAAAATATACTCGAGAGAGAGAGAGAGAGAGAGAGAGAGAAAATAAAATATTCTAATACAAAACATTTAATTAAACACAGACATATTATACTAAAAAGAAAGAAATAATGTTCACAATTACACTATTATACTTTGCTTGTAATATTTTTATACGTATCACATGTAACTATCACACGCGTAACACTATCATATGTAATATTATCATCTATCACAAACACTATTAGGTCGCTAATAGTAGTTCCTTTTTTACACACAGTGTGATTTCTCAAAACTCTATAATCTCGCATAAGACCTTTCTAATTATCGTACACTCTATTGTCATTATAAAAATTATATTAAAAGCAAAATTTTTTACAAGTTTCTCTTAAATGTATGCTACCAGCCGCGTGATCGACGGCTTGACCGTCGAGCGACGAGCGATAGTGGAGAAAAAATGGGCGTCGCTTCGGGTATCGGCCCGAAACGTGCAACTATTTCCGACCACTGCTTTATGGCATCTCTGGCACTAGTTTAATCTTATATTACTTAGGCGGTTCTTCTAAACGTAATTAGTAATTATTCGCGTGTGTGAGGTATTTTTGATGTTCCAACATTATATGTTTCAATTTTTATGATACATTTAAATGATTCATATTTAAGCAAAGGTTGATATTATTCTATACATCCTTTATATAAAGATACATGCAAATTTTCTTAATGTTGCGAAACAATTTGCGCTCAATACAGCTTTGATTAAAAGTATTAAATATCTTGTTGATCATTATTAATTTTTCAGCTAAAAAATTAATTTATGACACTGCTATTGCTGCAAACTATTCTATGTTTCAAAAATTCTTTAAACTTATGTCCTTTCTCAGGTTTCTCTCTGTATACACTGCCGATACTGAAAATCTATATTTCACGTTACTTATACTATAGATTTTCAGTACTAAAAATGTATATCGGGACACGGCTATTAACATAATGGATATTACATCTTTGTTATTTATCAACATTAAACAAGGTTAATTCACTGTGTTGCACTGAGTCTTTGCTGGAAAACGTCCCTTGCCATTTCCACCATGGTGGAAGAAGACAGGTGAGTCAACGCGCATAACGGCACAGTTTAGAGCAATCAGCTAGCCAATCAAATTTGGGCCCTAAATTTTGGTTGTCACACAACGGCCAATCAAACTGAATCAAATTTGGGTCCTAAATTTAATCTTACTGCACATCTTTCACCATGATTTCCACTATGATACAAATTTTATTGTGTAATCAATAATTCCTTTACTCTGTACATACGTATGTACATACATATATATTTCTACATCGAAAGACCGTTTATTCACCATAGCAACGACGACGGTAAAGTTTCTCACTTCTCGCTGTGCAATATTCGCAGTATTCTTCATTCTTCAAAGGCAATTCAATCTAGTGGAGCACTGAAGAACAATTATTTACAGTAACGATTTCTCCAATCAGCAATTGTAATTAAAACCGTGACAACCTTTTCAAATTTTAGGAAAATGAAATAAAATATTGTTTGAATAAAACATGGAAGAAATAAATCGTGTGAAATATAATATTATTATTCCTGAATAAAGGATAAAAGGTTGTTAAGGCATTCTGACATAATTTATTTCTTAAAGAATAAAGCGATCGAAAAAAATTAATCAAATAAAAATTTATATTAATTAATGCAGAAGATTCGAAATAGCATTTTTTGATGATATATACATATGAATATGGAGAAAAATGTTTATGAGAAAGATGAAAAGAAGGAAGAAGACGAACAGAAAAGTTTAAGCGACAAAGATGATCATGATAGATTGTCTATTTCGTACATGGATTATCGGTATGTACAGTTAATAAGATCTTTGTATTATCTATAAATAATATAATATTGTCTACATTATTTGTGTGGAATTTGTATTAATTCTTGAATTTATTAAATAGCGTTATTTTATTAAAACAGAATAAAATGGATTCGCGATCGAGTTTTGAAGTTCCTTGGGCTGATGGATCAGGAACATCTTTTCGACAAACTAATTAACGTAATTACTTGAATCACTGTGTAATCTTTCTTGATACATAATTCGAAATTAATTAAAATTATAATATCTATGTTTAATATTAGGCGAATAATCGATATTTCGAGGACAAGCTGCTTAATTTTCTCATATTAAACTTATACGATGTGACAGATCTAGAAAAGAAGTTGATTTTCTTCTATAAAACTTACATTAGTGAAGCATTTCAAGAGGAGGTTCCAGTATGGGAGGAAAGTAAGATAAAATGTATTTTATGAAGAGAGAAAAAATTTCAAAATTGTCAAATGTTCTTTTGGCAATAGATTTCATGATTCTAAAATTGCACATATATGAAAAATCATACTTTGCATACTATATTTCCTAGCTAAACAAATTTAAATATTATATTAACCTAAATCAGGCCTGCAACCGAGTTGCACATTTCGACCGATTTTACCTATCGTCATCTCCACTCCTTTTGTTTCATAGCATTTAGACTGCGCGCGGAGACATAAAACGCTCGAACTCAGGGATGATATTAGCCGTAACTCATACAGGGCACTATAGGGCTATGGGACTTTGAAACATATTGTCTCACATTCACTGTGTGTTTGCAAATTTTTATTATTATTATTATAATTATTAGGACGCTCGCACGGAATGCAAGAGAT
This sequence comes from Mycetomoellerius zeteki, assembly GCF_001594055.1. Classification (NCBI taxonomy): domain Eukaryota; kingdom Metazoa; phylum Arthropoda; class Insecta; order Hymenoptera; family Formicidae; genus Mycetomoellerius; species Mycetomoellerius zeteki. Next base: position 318,541 of record NW_017257368.1, on the reverse strand, counting down.
CCGGGTTCGATTCCCGGCCGAGGATTATTTTTTGCAAAATAAGTTTATTACAGTTTTTAAGTTGGGAAATTTGGGGGGATTATTAATATTTTCAGATTTCATTTAAAATGAATTTACAATAGTTCAACATCTTAACGTTCTGACCGTTATGGCGCTTCTTAATTTAAAATTATTATTATAATGTTAGAAACTCAAAAGTAACACTTTAAAATAGAACACATATGTTAATAAAGTTTACATACTAAAAAAAATACTTAAAAAATTATTTTTAATAAATAAATCAATAAAATAAAATAAATGTGTGTGTGCGTGCGTGTGTGCGTGCGTGTTAAAATTTGTAAGCAGTGAAAAAAATTATTTTTAATATGTTAGGGGATATATTTCCAAGTTCTATAGCCCTATAGTGCCCTGTATGAGTTACGGCTAATATCATCCCTGAGTACGAGTGTTTTATGTCTTCGTGCGCAGTCTAAATGCTATGAAACAAAAGGAGTGGAGATGACGATAGGCAAAATCGGTCGAAATGTGCAACTTGGCTGCAGGCCTGACGTAAATAATGCTATAAACACTTAGCAATAGATTAATAAGAGGTTTGTGTTGTTGTGCTTAATAATAAGTAAACGAATTTTCATCAAACAACACTCTCAACAAGCCTTTATGAGTCAACACTAGATTTTAATGTGAAAATTAAAATCTAGTGTTGACTCATAAAGGCTTGTTGAGAGTGTTGTTTGATTTAATCTGGTGAGCGCCTTGAAAGAATATTTTTATTTTTATTTTTTTTTTAATTAAACGAATTTTATATAAAAATTATAAATTGTTTTACGCATAATTGCAACTCGCATAATGAAAGCGTAAAGTATCTTATTGTATTGTTTTTTCTTATTTAGAAATATAATTTTTGTCTCACTTTTTTTACTTTTATATAAATTTTAAAATACAAAGTATTTTTATATAAAAAAATAAAATTTTTAAGGTAAAAATAATTTTAAAATTAATAGATATATTTTTCACGATATGTTTTATAAACTTCTTATAATTAGGTAAAAAGTAATAATCTTGCATATAATAACATTTTATAAATAATATTAGGAAAAGTGGAGAAACGCGACGATGAGAAAAAAGATAAAAGAAAGAAGGGCAAGAGAGGTAAAGCTAAAGTCAACAAAACGGATATCAGTTCAGTTGCTAGTCGTACGACAATGAGCACTAGCACGTTGCATACATCCAATATGCCAGAATCCAGCGAGGAGGAAGAAGAGGAGGAAGATGACGGAGAGCAGAATGGCAGTGGCGATTTTCCTATTTACCCTAGAAAAAAGGGAGATTTAAAAAGCGCTTCTACTGGTCAGTTCCATTGGTTTTGGTCCCTTTGGATTTTATTGGGTTTGAATATATGTATACAGGGTTAAGCATTTAAAGCGTTACAAGCTATTGTTGGAAGTATGCTTTAAATAAAAAATATATTCAGATAAAAGTTGTATGGTCTAATGGAGCCTCATAAATAATGATAAGATCAATTTCAGAAAAAAATCGAAAGTAATAACCATGTTTTAAAAATGGAATTGTATGATTTCTTTATGTAATATGATTCCTCTAATTATTTTGCATATAAAGTATTAGAGTTATTTAAAAAAATCCACTGTCACACATATAATCCTTAATAGAGTATCTTGTCGTATGATTTCCTTTCAGCTTGACAAAAAATAAAAAATAAGTAATTAAAGGACAACATCACACGGTGTTTCCAAGCGATTCACCCATCCAAGTACTAACCATGCTCAACGTTACTTGAGCTTCAATGATCAGAGGAGAACTGGTACTTTGAACGTGATTTGAATGTTGTCCGATTACTTAATTTTTTGGGAACGGTTTTACTTGGCTTTAGTAGTATATTGTTTCCATAATGTTATTTTTTTATATAGTAATAACACTACAATAAGCAATAATCTATTGTTTACTTTATCTTTATATTAAGAAGTAAATATTTACTTCTTTTCTTATCACTTTCAATTTAAAAATAAAAATTTTTTATAAACATTATACCTTAATATATTTTTCGATATCTTTATCTTAATACCTTTATATGCAGAATAGTTAGAAGGATTATATTATATGGAAGAAATTATTTAATTATACAATTACATTAAAAAAAAAATCTTCATATGACTATAAAAATCAATTCTTCCAAAAATTGATTTTACTATTTATTATTTGTGCCTTGTAAAGCCGTACAACTTTTGTGTAAACATATTTTTTATTTGATATCATACTTTCAGAGATAATAATTTATAAAATGCTTTAAATGCTCCATTCTGTATATAACGATACATAATAATCAATTAATTTCTTTAGACAGTTCTGTTATTGCACCACCGCCTGGAGAAGAGGACAAATACGTTTTGACTAAGGTAATTCTCTAAATAACAACTTATCATGTTTACACCAATATCATTTATTATCGTTTTAAATAATTAATTCTATATACATACAGACAAAAAATCAAACTAATTAGTAAAGATGGGACAATATGATCCAGGCTAATTCTTGGTGTCTACTAATATTTATACATAAATTTTAAATATATCTTTCAGTTATATAAACTGCGCTCCGATTACTGTTGGATTTATTATAAAACGCAATTACAAGCTAAAGCTGAAATAATAATATCACAAATTAAATTAATCGTCATAATAATAATGATGCTAATATTAAAATCGTTAAGTACTACCATAAAATCAAATTTTTGCTAAGAAAAGAAAGGTCTAATAACGAGCGATTATTAATTTTAGCTTTGATTTTACTACCGGCAATTAATCTTTTAACTTAATCAATTCGTTATCTTTTTCTTCATTTATCTAGTTTTAGGAGACAATGTAGTTAATCGATTTAAACCGCAGTTAAAACGTTCTGAGTACCGATATTGAGTAACCGATCGAATTTCGTGATTTACGACAATTACAGAAAATGGTGGAGAAAGTCCGTCAGGTACCAATGCTTCACATGATATGCGGTCAAATAGATGATAGTAGAATCGACCTGCAGGACATCACGTTCTTCTATTTTATGCGCACCAGCGACGAGGGTATACCTTCCTTTGATACTTATGACGAGTGCCTTAATGAGATCACGAATTATGTGGTGGTCGGCTCGCTTGACAGGAAATTCTTGTTCTCTTTGAATAGAATACTAGTCAATGTAAGCATTTTTATTTTGTTTTGGTATAGTTTTTCATTTTCAAGATATAGCAACTTGAAAATAACTTCTATGTACTGTGACCGTACTCGCACGATGGCACAACTTCGTCTAACTTTTATTCGGCAGCTCGCAATATTACTTCGATTCTCAAATTATCGGTTGTCATTTATCTCAACTTATCGCAACATTCTTCGGAACTCTCGAGGGGGTTAACCACTTAATGTAATCGTGGGACAGAGTTCTCGAAATCATTATAAAATTCATATGAAATCTCTATGTATAATTCGATAATTACATATGTAACCACGAGAAATCGTTGTATAATATTAGATAAAATCGTATATTTTACTAAATGATTTCATATGTAATGAAAAAAATTATTTGTAATCAGATGAAATCATACGAAATCAAATGAAATCACGTAATCTGTGGGACAATATTACAGCTAATGGTTACCCCCTCGGGAACTCTAGTTGGGCACGAGTGAGCGTGCCATTCTTCCGTACTTTATTTAATTCCAGTAATTATTCTCGACAATTCTCTATTGCGAAACGGACGAAATCCATCTGTTCAGCCATGAAATTGGCAGAGGGAGTGATTTGCTCAGAGCGGGGAAAAGTCAAAAGATGAAAGAGAGAAGACTGTAAGAATCACACACGAATTAATAATAAAAAGAATAACAAATATGTATTTGCCATCTCAGCTGTACGTTAGAAAAACGATCGTGACGGATACAAAATTCTTTGGCCGTGTATTACGGCAGCCGCAACGTGTCATCGAAAAACGTCATGTCACAGTACATGGAAAAGGCATTTTATTCCATTTTAATACTTCATTGTAATGATAACGGAGAGACAAAAGTACATTATATAGAGAGAAGAAAATACTTTAGTACTTACATAATATTACAAAAATTTGTTGATATTTCAATATCATAATTTTAGGAAGTATTTAAGAAAAATATATTGCAATATATTAAAATATTTAAAGTCAAAGTAATTAAATAATATATTTAAAAAACTCTAGGTATTTAAACCATTGGTGGAAAATCAATTCAGAGCGCCGGATATTCGCGAACAAACGAAAAATGTAGACGATGGAAAACGGAAGAACATAGATGTAGAAGCGGTAAGTGTCAAGAAAGTAACATTTATGCTCTAATGAGAGTTTTAACTCCTTGAAGACCGGATCTTTTTAATGGAAGATCATGCTTTCTAAAGGTTTTTGCTGAATTCGATTCTAGTCTCAGAATTCTTAAATTCAAATTTCAAAAAAGTAATCTGATTATATCGTGATACTCGGTTTTAGGAAGTTCTTAGTATCTCTAGTTTAAATATGTGTAACCTGAAAATATCGAATTTCAGTATCAGGATAGTAATCTCCATGAAGGAGGATTTAGTGGGTCACAGAGTACATAATCAAAGTTGAAAGTCATCTTGAAAATCAGTATTAACTGGTTACATATGGCGAATTCGATTGGAAGAACTAATGCGCACTGGTGCATATTAAAGCCATTGTACACTAATTTAATTTAAGTATAAAAATGAAATACAAATATTTCGAATTATGAAATACATATTTTACCTAATAGTACAATAAAATGTATTAAGTATTTCACGATTTAATCGATCTCTATGTTTATTTATAAACATATTTTTACGTTATTTCGTGTACGACGGCTTTAATGTGCACCAGTGCGCACTGAGTGCGTCCAATCGAATTCGCTAATAGACAGTTTCAAATAAAGCAGAATTGGAAACTTGATTATTTTTTCTTAAAATTTTCACTGGATCTATATAAATATTAAAAATGTCTTATTTCTTTTATTGTTCTCAGAAATGTTTTCTTTTTTAAATCTGACCATCAATTTTCAATTTTGGACTTAGCAAAAAAATTAGAAAAAACTTAGATAGGCCATATAAAGGATTCGATTACTTTACATAGGAAATATTATTTATTTTAAAATAATAAAGAATCCATAACTGTAATTTAGCACAGTATCTTCTATAATATTTTAAATTTCTTCTACACAAATAGAGTTGCTTTTTTTTTCTCTTGTATATCACACATATTAATTCAGATCAATAATGAAAATTAAAATGTTATGGTAAATGATTTCAAGATTTTTGTCCGTGATTAAAGAAATCAATGTTGAGAAGACCATCCCATTTCGTGACAGCGTCAAATATAGTATCCCGCCAGGACTTAGACGCCAACAGAAAGGCAGACGACGAAGGGAACACCACAATCTCCGTAGCAACCTTGCAGGACGAGGTTTTAAAGAGTAGGAAGCAGAAGTCAAGTTTGAAAGGACTCGATGGAAAATCCGAATTGTCCATTTCGGAGTCCAAGTCCAGCAAATCAGTTCATTCGAAGAAAATAAGGAAACAGCCAATGATCGAACAGCTCAAAAGAGACATTTTAGATTATCTTGAAAATTTAATCGAGAAAACGGAATGGTTAGCCCTATTTTATATTAAAGACTGATAGATGTTTTTTCTACTAGATTGTCTCTTTTTTTATATTGATAATAGCTTTTCTTTATTTTTATTTTGATAATATAGGACGTTGGAACATATCGAAGGCGATATCTTGCTGACGATGCCAAAGATTTCAGAGCTGGATGATCCTGCGATAACCGATGATATGTTAGTGAAGAATAAGGATATCGTTGAACAAATGGAAGAAGTAATTATGTCATGGGAAAAACATATCCACAAGGCAAATAATTTAGTATCTCTTTCGTATTTCTCTTTTATATACTTTTTGTCTAATTTATCTACCGTTTTGGATTACATTAGTATATCTATGTATCGTGATAATTAAAATAATTTGTTTGTAAATAATAAAAGTTAGATCTTATTAATAGCACGTATTAAAACATCTTATTTTATTATCGTTTAGATAATGGAGTCATACGAGAGCAAGGTACTTCTGGGAAAGGGACCAATAGCGGTGCATCAATATTGGCAAGATTGCGAAACTGGGTTAACGATGTTGGTTGAACAGTTAAAAATGCCTATCGTTAAGAGGATCCTTGCTCTTCTGGAACAAGCGATCTCGCCGATCGCCTCCAACTTTCACTACTTCCAAACCGAACTCTGGAAGCACTATGTTGAAGCTAGGGACAACAATAAGTTTATTCAAACGCTGTTAAGATATTTTAAGGTAAAGATTTCAAGAATTTAGTCCTAAACATATCTCATATATGTCCCAGGATATTCAGGACATATTCAAGATGTATTCAGGATCATCCTGAGCACGTCTTGTATTGTTAGAGGGGTTAGTATACTGCATATGCAATTCATTTTCTAACTTTACAAAATTTGATATAAATATATCTTTGCTGAAGCACACACAAAGACAATTCTAAACTAATTAAAAAATATAGAATCTGTGCAAATATTTTAATAATATTCTTCCATTATTTATTAACATCGCAGTTGATTACCGAATCGGATTCGTTTGAATCTATATCGGAGTGCATCCTCTCGTTGATGGAAGGATTGCGAATGCTATGGGTATTATCAAGTTATTATTGCCGTGAAGAAAGAATGATGCTATTAATGGATCGGATATCGTGGCAGCTCTGCGAAAATGTCAAACAGAATTTAGCGATTGTTCGGCTATTTAAAAAGCCTCTAGAAGTGATTCTGGAAAAGACGAGCATGGCCAGCGCGATGCTGAGACAATGGAAGCGATCATACCTGAAGACCAGATTGGATATCGAACTGTCAGGGAAAGGAGCTCGCTGGGAATTTGATCAGAAGCATCTCTTCCAGGACACTGAGTACATCGCTGAAGTGTGTAGCGACCTTCACAAGATCGCCGGTGTCCTACAAGACTTCTATAATATCTTCGGGCACAATTTGAAGTCTATCATAAATGATCCGGCGCAGATTGACGCTGTGGTGAAACGAGTTGACGCATTAATAGTGCCAATCGAAGAAGCTGATTTTGACATCTTCGATGTATTCAATAAGGAGAATTGGGAAGCGTTAACCGCGTGGTTTTACGAGCAAGTGACATTTCTGGAAGATCAGGCTAAATTCTACATCGACGAATGTTTCATGGTATTGATTAGCGCTGAGAATTCATTGGAGATGTTGCTCAAGTTCAAGAACATGAAGACCCGTGCCGCTATTCAGCACCAGTTGCTCAGGAAGTTTGATGTCATTATGCAGCAATTTAGTAGGGAAATTAACGTTGTAGAGAACATATATCATCGTGGCAAATGGCATCCGCCGTTGTTGACGTATCATCCGCCGATGGCGGGAGCGATCTTTTGGGTGAAGCAGCTGTTTCACAGACTACGCAGACCGGTTTTGATTTTCCAGAAAGTGCGTGAACTGAAGCACAGTGAGCTGAAATTGCTTGCGTTCAGCCAGTATTTCGATCTTGCGAAGCAGCTGAAGAATTTCGAAGGAGCGACATTTAATGCGTGGTTAGATAAGGCGCTGCTGATGGTGACTACCACCTTGAAAAAGAGCGTGCTGAGGATAGTACGGGTAGAACGGGATCACCCAGCCACTTTAACCTTCCCGGACGAAGAGCGAGCCACGAAAAATTTGATTCATGTAGCGTCGAAAATGAAGATCAAGGATGTGAGTTCTATTTTATCTCCATATGAATCCCTATTGAAGATAGATGGTGTGATATCGAAGGCCAGCGCAGAGATCGTAAGTGTCGTGGGTTCTAGAACGGAGCAAGCACTTCCGGAAGTGAAGATCGATGCCAGAGGATCCTCGAAGGACGGTAAAACTTCATCCGTGTCCTTCGATAAACACGACTTCGTTCGCGCGAAGATCACCTGGCCAGAATTTATGAGTGACGCTATTTTGATAGAGTGTCAGCTACGCTTTCAGGTCAACTTCGATTGGGAGATATTCGAGGTCATCAGAGAGGCAGAACTAATGGAGCAGCTGGGTTTCGAACTGCCCGCGACTATCAGAGACGTTGGTATTCAGAAAAATCGACTGAGAGCGGATATCGACGTCACCACAAAAATGATCAATCAGTACAATAATATCCTAGATACGCTGGACAGAGCGGACATACAATTGCTAAAACAGATTCTACAGGATGTTGAGAAGAACATTCAACCTGGAGTGACGCGGTTCAATTGGAACTCCCTGAGCATCTCGGATTATGCTGCCGCCTGTCACAGAATACTGAAGAACTTAAATTCTATTATCGAGCAAATCAATCAGATAAAGAAAGAGCTTGATAATCGAATAGAATCTGAATTGCAATCGTATCATCTATTTTCCACGAAGAAGGAAGTCGCTGAATCAGAGGTTCTCTTGCCGTGCAAGGTATTGTACTAATTTTATTATAAAAATTTTCTTTTTATAATATAATTGAGAACTTACACAGTAAAAGACATTTTGGTATTTGTTAATTTAACATAATGTGATTTTGTTATTTGAATATTTTGTGATAATACTTTTGAGATTTCCACGAGTTTTGTTAAATTACCCATACGCATAATTCATTCCAATAATATTGCAGCAACATTGCAACGTTGCAGCATTGTTGCTGCAAGCTTCTGTGCTGTATGGGTGATATTCAACATTTCTTGCAATTAGTATTAAATACAATTTATGAGTAAGTAAACAATTAACATTAAATATATCTTAAAATGTAAATATAGTTTATAAGATATTTAGAAAAATATTAATTTTTGTAAATCACGAATAAGAAATAGATAAATGGACTCCTTTTAATTGTATATAAATTGAAGGATTAGTAAGGGGGCTAATATGGAGTCAACGCTGTAAGTCGTGCGCAAAGACTTATTTTATAAATAATTATTTAGATAGTACATAAAGTATTTGTATGATTTCAATCTTTCGACCAAGGAGCAAAATAACTTCGTAGACCGAAGATTGTGCTTCCACATTCGTGCACTATATACAATCTCGGGATCAAAGAGATGTATCTGTACGGACAATATATGTATATGTATTAGGGCAGGATAGTTTAAGATTTGCGAATTTTTGCTGAAGATGGCTAAAACTAGCCGAAACGTCTGAAATTTATATTTTTATGTACTATCTAAATAATTATTTATAAAATAAGTTTTTGCGCACGACTTACAGCGTTGACTCCATATTAATCCACTTACTAATCCTTCAATTTATATAAATAACGAATACTTCTTTATTGTAAACATTATTTAATAAAATGGAATTGCTTTTTTGTTAAATACTGTATATCTAATTTTTTCTTTATAGAGTTATTTTATGGAGATAAGAAATCGACGATCTGAGCTGGTATCGTCGATGTTAAAGACTTATCAATCGATTAGTCCGATGCTTGTGAAGCTAGAAAGCTTAGTATTGGGTACTTCTACTGGGACAAGTCCAGCCATGCAGTTTTTGTACGAAAAATACGAAAAGAAAATTTTTTCTGCCTTTATAATGTATGTATATCTTTTTTAACAGTAAAAATAATAATTACATTAAAATAAATTTTTTATTTTACAAAATGTTGTTTGGTCCACTTTTTAGATGTATGGTAAGAAATATGGAAGTTTTGAACAAAATGTTGAACAACACTAAGCCAATCTTCCAAGTAGACGCATTATTAATAACATCCGAAGTAATATTACGTCCATCGCCCAACGAAATCTTTAGTACCATTTGCCACGATGTGCGAGATTTGCTCGAAAGACTCAAAGAATTCTCCAGATGGATGAATGGAACTTGTTTACAGTGCAAACCGCAAAAAAAGGAGCACTCTCAGGATTTAGTCACTTTCAGTTTCTTCGAAGACGCGATGAGCGTTCGAGTTGAGTAAAGCCCTGGTGAAATTTTTTTTTAGAAAATGTTCATATAATTTTTCAGAATTTTTATTGATTATAAGAAATGCAAGTTTAGCTTCAAAATCACATAATTCGATTAAGAAAAATCGTAAGGAAATTTTTAAAAAAGCATTTTGTAGATAAAACTCTGTTCCTTTCCGTACAAAAGTCTTAAAATTAAAAAAAAATTTTTTTTATCAAAATACAGACTGTTGAATATATACGTAATTTTAAGGAACATAACAATGTGATCCTTGTAAAGATACAGAACTGTAAAAATAAATTTTTTTTTTAAAACAGCTAAAAACATGTTAAAGTACAAGTTTTAAGCTTTAAAATACTTTTTTTATCTTTTTTGTCCAAATCCATCTGTAATTTTTTACCGAGAGTTTCGGATCTGAAAATTGTACAATTTTGAATATTTTAAAAGCGTTTCTCCTATTTTTTGTTGAGTAGTATATGACAAATTCTTAAAATCATAAGATTTTATGAGAATTCTTTTCTCTAAAGAGTTCACCGATTATTATGTTAAATTTTACAATAATTTAATAACATGTTCAAGAAAATTTATTAGCAATGTGATTTAAGATTTAAAATTACTGCAGATAGTTAACGAGCTTGTAAAAGTGATTCACGACACAGCGTATAGAATCTCGGCTGAATGCTGGCGATATTTATATAGATGGAAGAAATACAGCAACTTGTGGTCATTTGACAAAAATCTGGCTTGTAAGAAATTTGCATCGACAAAACCTACGCTTTTACAATACGATGAAAAGTTCACGTTTTATGAAGGCATTCTGGAGGAACTCGAAGACATGTCGTCGTATTTTGACATAAACAGTATACGGTAAATATAAAATGTAATGTTTTTAACAAGAAGAATAATGATAAAAGTTCATTTTATCGAAGGATTAACTGTTTATTTTTCAATTCTATTGTAAATCTCCGATTTACGCTTCTTTCTTTCCAAAGGCTCAACCTAAAACCGCTTTTATCAGGCATCGAGCGTCAAGCGAAGGAATGGAAACAGGTTTTAGGGAATTATCTTCTGTCTGATACCGTGTTGGCTATGGGCCAACTTAAAACTCAAATCGGCACCTTTCGCGGCGAAATCGAGCTGGTGGTCACGGGACTGGATCGTTTTGTGTCAATCATGCATGCGATCGCCGACGTGAAAAATATGGCGATACAAGCCGAAGTGCAATTTCTCTGTTATCAGGAATGCTTTCAAACTATGCGCACCCATGGGATCGTTTTTTCCTCATCGGACGAAGCGATGGCGTATGAATTGCAACGAGATTGGGAATCGTTGTACCTCGAAGCGCTCTACAGAGCTTCGACTTTAGAAAGCACCAGAGACAAATTTTCCGAGCTTACTCAAGAAGAAATCCAGCAATTCTTGATTGATACCGTGATGTTCGCTGAAAATTTTGAGGCATTTGGTCCCGGAAGTATCGGGGACGATCTAGAATTAGGTCTGAAAAAAATGAGTGTACGTAAAATTTAAAAGAGATAATTATAAATACGATTATATCTTTTTAAAAATATTCTTCTAAAAAAATTAAAGATATTTATAAAAAGTTAAAATTATTTATAAAAAATACAATTATATCTTCTTAAAGATGTTTTTCTAAAATACGTTTCAAGTTTTAACTTTTTTAAATAATATCGCATCTTTAATAAAAAAAATTGGAAATTAAAAGATTTCTTTATTCTTATTCTATTATATAGGAATACGACAAGTTGATTAATAAATACGAGGAAAGGCGATTGAATCTGATAAAGTTAGAAAATTTGTTCAATTTACCATCTACCGATTATTCAACTCTCCTCAAAATCAAAACGGAATACGAGAGCATGGAGGTGCTGTATAATCTCTACAAGGAACAGAGAAGCTCAAGAGAAGTCTGGGCGAAGACTCTATGGGTGAACTTGAATCCGCAGCAACTCATCGAGGGTATGGAACACTTCATAAGAGAGTTTCGACAGCTACCGAAATCCATCAGAAGTATGAATATTGGCCACGCGTTGGAGACCAACATGAAGAACTTCAAGAAGTCGGTGCCGCTCTTCATCGAGCTGAAAAACGAAGCTATGCGTGAAAGACACTGGCAAGAATTGATGAGAAAGACCGGGCAGTATTTCGATATGGACCCGAACAGGTGTGCGGATGACGAATAATTAGCGAGTGTTAATTAGACGTACGAATAAACAGACAATTTGATAGACTGCGACTTTAGTTGCGAAAAGAATAATATATAAGAGCATGTAGAAAGATATTATTAGACACATACGATTTGTGATAACTGCAAACATTTTTGTATCTATCTTTTATTTATATCTGAATATTGATTTTATTTGTATTACTTTTATTTGCATAGTGCAATTGTATTAACGTGCAATATTTTCATGGAAAGAACAATTTTGCTGAAGTAAAAATCTAAAAATTTAGATGCATTCTGAAAGTAATATTGTCGGACATTAAAATAAATACTTATGGGAATTTTAAGCATGATGAGTAGTATTGCAAAAAGTTTTGATATTCTAGTAATCAGTTTAAACGTCTTGCATAATTCAAAAATAATAGTTCAACAAAATTATTTTCAGATCTATATGTAGCTAAATTTTTAAATAGTTCAACAAAATTATCTTTTCCACATACAAATATAGATTATACACATGCGAACATATTTGTATTTTTTAATACTTGCGTACATAACAAACGTTGTGAGATGTAAATTTATGTTTTAGAATAATAATTGTATCGAATCTATATATAATTTTTCAGTTTTAAATTAACAAGTATCTTGCATATTATTTTCTAATTTTTTTTAATTACATTATTTGAGTCTGTTTACAGATCGTCACAAGAGACATAATTTATTATTAATGACCAATATAAACTCAATCAAGTGCATATAATTTTGATACTTACTTCGTAAAAGTATAATTAGTTACATAGACATTTTTTAAGTGATATAAACATGGCGCAAGAAAAATTTTTTACCATAGAGGGGTAAGCTTTAAAAAGCTACACAATACTTTCGTTTTAAGTACATAAATATGATAGCCTGAATATTGGATCGTTCCAGATTTACTTTAGAGAATATGTTTGCTATGGAACTTGGAAAGTATCAAGATATTGCACAAGATATTGTAATGTATGCCGTGAAAGAACTTGCAATAGAAAGAGGCATGAAGGAACTAGCAGAAGTATGGAAATCCATGGAATTTAATGTGGTGAAACATTATAAAGGTATTTAAAAAAACATGCACGTATTATTATTATTATTATTATTAAACAAGTATGCGAGTATATAAGATTTGAATTTAATGAAGTTAGTTCATGGAAAGAACGATTTTGCTGAAGTATCTATAAATTTAATTAGATACAAATCTGAAAATAATTTTATTGAATCATCAAACTATAATTATAATAAAGATATACAATCCTACGATTGTTGATTGCATCTCCCAGGTATAGAAGAGCGCGGCTTTATTCTTGGACCACTTGACGAATTGAATCTGGTACTCGAAGATAATATGTTGACCGTTCACAGCATGGCAGCTTCGCAATTTATCGGGCCATTTCTCAACGTTGTACAAAAATGGGAACGCACGATGCATACGATCTCCGAAGTTCTGGAAGTGTGGGTGGATCTTCAGCGAAAGTGGCTGTATCTTGAGGGTATTTTCGTGGGTGGCGACATTCGTTTTCAGTTGCCGGACGAAACAAAAAGATTCGATGATATCGATCAAACTTACCGAAAAATCATGACTGACACGTCGAAGAGACTCAATGTCTTGGAATGTTGCTTGATTTATGGTATTTGAGGAGAATCAGTCTGTCTTATTATTAAAGTTAATCTAGTTGAAAAAAATTAGTATAATATAATATTTTTAAGAATTTTTTTCATATTTTAAATAAAATGATTTCCGAAAAATACCATATACTTCTTTAGACTTTATTCTAAAGATTAGAAATTTTAAAATATAAGATTTAAAATAAGAGATGAGAAATTTTAAAATATTTCAGAATAATTCACAAATATCTGTGTAAAGAATTCTAGAAAAGATGTAGATTTTCTCAACGTTTCTGAAAAGTATTTCAATTCATACAAAAAGTTGAAAATTTTTTCAAAAAATTGTAAAATTATATAGAAATTTTGGAAAGATATATGGATTTTAGAAAAAATTGTCGCCAGGGAAATTTAAAAAATATATAAATTTATAAAAAGCATACATAAGATAATATAAATAATATAATAATATAATATATAAATAACAATAATAATATGAATCAGAAAAAATTGAAAGAAATTAATTAATTATTTATTTGTTAAATATTAGGTCGAAAGAGCGAGTTTGAAGCTATGATAGCAGCCCTCGAGAAGTGCCAAAAGTCTTTAACGGAATACTTGTGTAACAAACGCATTATATTCCCGAGATTCAATTTCATTAGCGACGATGAACTGCTGAGCATTCTCGGCAGTGGTACTCCTACGGCAATTCAGGAATATGTAGGAAAGATGTTCGATAATCTCGATAAATTCATAATAGTATCAGACACAGATAGACAGATGGCTACGGCTCTCGTATCTTGCGAAAGAGAAGTTATGGATTTCAGAAATCCCGTGTCCACGGAAGATCAGATCGAAATCTGGATGGGGCTGGCTCTTGAAGAAATGAAGAGATCGAATCGATATCTAACAAAGAAAGCGGTCTACAATTACGGCAAGGTTTATATTAAATTATCGTACGTTACTTCCGTTCATTTGCTCTTCAAAAAACATTTTTCTAAAACATTTCATACTTTCTCTGTTAAACTTTAATGTATCGCTTTAAAGTAATAATTAATTGACAAATTAAAATATTCTTTTATTTAGAAATTGTATATAATAACTTTCACTATTTTGTAACATAGGTGCGAAGACCAAGAGCTCAGTGGATACTCGAATTTCAAGGAATGATGGTTCTCGTAGCCAATCAGATATGGTGGACCGCAGAAGTCGAAAATGTTTTCGACAAGATATCCCAAGGAAATAAACGCGCTATGAAAGAAGTAATGCTCGCAAATTGTGAATACAATTTGTGTCATGTTTTGTCATTTGTCATTGAATATAAAAAAAGTATTTTTTTTCATGTATATATGTAGTATTTACAACAACTCAATACTCAACTGGACGAAGTGGTGACACTGATGGGTACTGGTACGCTTACAAATAATGACAGAAAGAAGATTGACATGGTTTTGACCATAGATGTGCACATTCGCGACATTGTCGAGGGTTTTGTTAGAGACAGTATTGCGGATCCTACAGAATTCGAATGGGAAAGCCAATTAAGGTTATTTTTTTATTATGTAAAAATGTATAGCCTTTAACGAATTTTAACTGTACAAGTCTTTTAACAATACAATTTAAACAATACAAGTCTTTTAATAATACAGATTTAATTTTTTTATATTAAACAATACAGTTTTAATAGTCATAATAATATTAAAAATTAATAGATATTCTTTATATAAAAGTACTTTTACAATTATTACTTTTACAATTATTGTAATCTATGGCGAAGTATTTTCGTATATAGATTTTACTGGGTTCATGATCTGGACAATATATGGATGAACCAATGCACAGGCACTTTCGAATACGGTTACGAGTATATGGGTCTTAATGGCAGATTGGTCATTACGCCACTGACGGACAGAATATATCTCACTATTACGCAAGCTCTCTTGATGCACTTAGGCGGTGCACCGGCGGGTATGTGATGCATATATGATATACACATGACAGAGTTGCGAATTTCTCAAGATAATAGCTTCCGTAAATGTGGATGACTTGGAACAGCATGTATTTTTGTTAAATTCAATCATGGAATCCATCCATGAGTCATTAAAGGAAGTTCAAAACTTAAACTTAATTAACTTCCTTTAGAGACTCATGGATGGATTCCATGATTGAATTTAACAAAAATACATGCTGTTCCAAGTCATCCACATTTACGGTTCTCATCGATTTTAAATGTGGTCCAGCCACGATAAATTTAGAAATTATACTGTAATTATAAATACGAAGATATATTAAAGAAAGTGAAATATTACGTGAAATTATTCGAAAATATTAACGCAAAATCTCATTATACTTTTAATTTACCCGTTTTAATTTTTTAATGGTACAGTAACAGCTTATAAAACTACGTTTTCTTAATTTTTAACACTAAGGTCCTGCTGGAACCGGAAAGACTGAGACAGTCAAAGATTTAGCGAAAGCTCTAGGGCTCTTATGTATCGTAACTAATTGCGGCGAAGGAATGGACTATATCACGATTGGAAAGACTCTGAGTGGTCTCGCTCAGTGTGGGGCGTGGGGTTGTTTCGACGAATTCAATCGCATCGACAGTTCTGTTCTCTCTGTTATTTCGACCCAGCTTCAAACTATACGCTCGGCACTGCAAGTTAAAGCTCAAAGATTCACGGTATATATTTTATTAAACTGAAAAGCACGAAATGCCGAGAATAATATGAGTTATTTGTAGCCACAATTATATTGAACATTTTTTTGTGAATTAAATTAGAATAATTTTAACAAAGGAAAAATGTTTTATAATATTAATATATGTCTGTGTCTGATATTCTATTTTTACTTTTCTGTAGTAAAGTTCTATTTCAATTTAAATCTATACTATTCTCAAATTTTTAAATACATATAATATATTTATCAAATATGATTATATTAATTGCTCCATTTTTATATTTGATAAATATAAATAAATTTTTATTAAATATAAATTCCTACATATTATGTTTCTATTTATTACATGTATATTATATGCTATAATAACCAAAATATTCTCCAAAAGTTTGAGGAACAAGATATCGTATTGGACTCGAAGGTGGGAATCTTCATCACCATGAATCCAGGATACGCCGGTCGCACGGAGTTACCAGAGTCCGTTAAAGCCCTCTTTAGACCCGTGGTCTGCATAGTGCCGGATAACGAGCTAATTTGTCAGATTAAGCTTTTCAGTGCCGGTTTTTTGACGGCAAAGTTGCTCGCGAAGAAGATGACCGTTCTCTATAAGCTAGCGAGCGAACAGCTGAGCAAACAAACGCATTATGATTTTGGTTTGAGGGCCCTTAAATCTGTGCTTAATATGGCCGGCCAGTTGAAGAGAACTTTCAACGATTTGCCCGAGAACGTCGTATTGATGAGAGCCCTCAGAGACATGAACTTACCTAAATTTATATACGATGACGTGCTCTTCCTAGGTCTAATCAGGGACCTCTTTCCCGACTTGGATTGTCCCAGAATGCACTATCCAGATTTTAATGAAGCAGTTGAGGCGGTATTAAAAGAACATGGCTATATTGTTTTACCTGAACAAGTAAATAGTTTTCTCCAGATATCTAACGTATTGCATGGAAAGAAGGTTTTGCTAAAGTATTTAATAAACTTAACTTGCTAAGATAAAAATTTAGCTAGAAATACATTTATAAGATTTATAGATTTATAGTTAGATATAGAAAATAATTTTGTTAGACTAAAAAATAATTAGAAGAACAATCAAGCTAGAATGTCAAAATTTTTTGTTGCGTCGTTTATTAGGCTAGTGTCCTATGTAATAATTTGGATAGTCAACATTATTTTTTTAGATCTGTGTCTAGCTAAATTTTTTGATACTTTAGCAAAATCCTTCCTTTCGTGTATATATATTTAGCTATTTATATGTCGTAAACTTCAAATTAATAAAAATAATAAAAAACATAATAACTCGGCCTAGGTTGATAAAGTCATTCAGTTATACGAAATGATGATGACTAGGCATTCGACGATGATTATCGGTCCCACCGGCGGTGGTAAGACAGTAGTCATCGAAACTCTCTGCAGAGCACAGACGCACCTCGGTAAACCCACAAAATTGCACATTTTGAACCCTAAGGTGTGAATAATAATTAATTATAACGGTAGCATTGTTAAATTTTATTGTAAAATTTTTTATATCATCGTGTTTTTTAAAGGCTTGCACCGTCATCGAATTGTACGGAAAGTTAGAACCTACAACACGAGATTGGACGGATGGTCTCCTGAGCAGTATCTTTCGAGAAATTAATCGACCGTTGGATCCCAGATTTGATGAACGAAGATACATACTTCTCGATGGGGATGTTGATACGTTGTGGATCGAAAACATGAACTCGGTAATGGATGATAACAAGCTATTAACTCTGGTCAATCAAGAGAGGATCAAATTGCAGAATTATTGCAGTCTGCTCTTTGAGGTAACTTAATTCGTATATAATATCGACTATATATATATTATATATTGGATTGTGAGGTACAATTTAGAAAAATTAATCTGATGTTTGATTAAGATGGCATTGTTTGTGATTAACTTTACTGTCGCTCTTTATATAAAAATTATACCATAAATATAATTTAACTATGATTTAATAATGAATTAATAATAATTCTGAAATAAATCACAGCGAAAAAACAATTAAGGGTGTCAACGCTAATGAACTAAATTATAGGAAAATGTAGACGTTTTGAATAATTTTAAAGATTTAGACACTTCATTAAAAAATTAATTAATTCTTGTGCTGAAGATAGGCGACTTGCAGTACGCCTCACCTGCAACGGTTTCAAGAGCGGGTATGGTCTATGTAGACCCAAAAAGTCTAGGTTATCAGCCGTACATAGATAAGTGGATACAAACCAAAAGTAAAGCCGATCAAGATTTTCTTCGAGGAATGTGCGAGAAATACGTGCACGGCTCACTTAAGCTAATTACCGAAGGAATGTTAGGCTTTCAAACAGTCGAACCTCTTCGAACGATTATACCGCAAACTGGACTCAATATGGTAATTACTAGATTGACTATTGATTTGCGGACAATTGTGATTGTAGTGGTAATTAAATTCGTTCTCAATTAAGAAAAGTTGCGCCTCACTGATGTAAAAAATTAATTACTGACATAATTATAATATGAAATTAGACACTGATGATAATAAATTTAATAATTTTAATAAAGTAAGAGAAATTTTATATTTGGTAATTAAGAATCTTAATGCTCTTAATGCTCTTAATGTTTAAGTAAATGCTCTTAAGGATCTTAATGCTTAAGTAAATGAAAGATGTTTATTAAAAAATGCTTATTTGCATCAATATTATTAAATTGTTTGTCAATTTAATATGTGATATTACACTAGTTCTACTTCTGTTCATGATTGCGTTTCAAGATTGAAAAAAAATTTTGGCGCGCGGTTTGCAGAATTGGATATGCATATAAATTTACACAGAATTATTTAAGCATTAAGATCCGCTTTAGAATAGGATTTCCGAATAGGATTTCTTTTACTTAATTAAACACCAATACAATTTGTAATCATATTTCTTTATATTTCTTTAAAATTAACATTTATAATATAATTAACATTTATAATATAAACATTTATAATATGTTAAATTAACACATTTTATATTCATTTATTTTAGAACTTACATTTTAAAAAACATTATTGTTATTCGTTCATTTACTCTTTTTTAACTTTAACTTATTTTTTAACTTTTAGAAAGACAGTTTCTGACACAAATACAAAATGTTTTTTTACTGTGTATTGTATTTTATTAACATTTTTTGCGTGGTTTCTGAAGGTGACTCAATTTTGCTTCGTATTTGATGGTTTATTGTCAACATTAAAATATGAATTGGCAAGACAAAAATCAGAAATCGACGAAGAGGACAATTTGTTGGTGACGAAAGAGGAGCTCTGGGAGGCAATGTACATTCAAGCGTGCTATTGGTCGTTCGGCGCATCTATTGTAGACGAGGCGCGCTCCAAATTCGATGAGTACATAAAGAAGATAAGCGGATTTATGTTAGTGCAAGACACACCCGCTAAACTAGCGACCGCCAGTAAGCTCAATAGAAAAAAAAATCAGTAAATTAATCAATACAGAAATTAAATAAATTTAACAAGATCTGATTAATGTACCTTTTCTTTTGCTTGTTAACTAAAAAAAGAATGTGCATGTTTGCTCAGAATTTATACCCGTGTCTTTTCCAACCATCTACGATTACATACTGGATATCAAGAGAAAGGTTTGGATGGCATGGAAGTGGTTGGTACCAATATATGTTCATGACAGAGAGAAGAACTTTTCGGATATTTTAGTGCAAACAATTGATACTCTGCGTACTACATGGTTCGTAAATCTCATGAACAATCTACAGAGACCGGTATTGTTGGTTGGAGAAACTGGCACATCGAAAACGGCGATAATTCATGACTTTCTAAGGAACTTGAATCCCGAAAAATACGTAAGTGAAAAACAATATCGAAAAAATTAACTTAATTAGTAATTGTTTTCTATACAAGATGTTTCAAGAAAAAAAACCTTCAATATTATGATGTCTTTAATTTAGAGTAATTTAAAGTAAAAGTATTCATGTAAAATTTATATGAATTTTTGCTTGGAAATCTCGGAAACCGTTCGGAATAGAATTACACACATTTATATAAACATTTTTGCTTAAAATAATCATTGCCATCATTTCCCAGAGTATTGACCTATCCTTCCGAGACACTCTGTGTTTTATTTAAATAATTTTCTAATAAAATATATAATGTAATGTATGTATGAAAGAAAACGATGTATAATAAGATACAAAAATTTTATACTATCAACAATTTATGACGAATAGGAACAGCTCTTAATAAACTTTTCCTCAAGAACCACTTCAATGGACGTGCAGAGGAATATCGAATCGGTAGTGGAGAAAAGATCGAGAGAAGTATTTGGAGCACCACCCGGAAAGAAATTAATAGTCTTCATCGACGACATGAATATGCCAATCGTGGATATTTATGGAACCCAACAGCCCATCGCGTTTCTTAAACTATTATTTGAAAGGGGTGGCTTTTATGATCGCGGCCGCGATTTGAATTGGAAATATATGAAAGATATTTGTAAGTATCGTACACAAAATGTTCAAGAAATAACTAATATATCAAAAATGCTTTTTTAAAAACACGAAGCCAATTTCTTAGCAGCAATTTTATCAATTTTTCATCATTTATTGATATTGAGGATTTAATATACATTTACAATATGTTTAATTAATTGAAGACTTACGTCACAAATATATTTTTTGTAGATAATTAAAATTTTGTGTTAAATTTAACACATTTAATACAAATCACATAAATTTTTGTGTTAATTTAACACGAGATGAATATGTTAGGAAGTAACACAAACATTATGTAAAAGATTAACATAGAAGATGTAACACCGACACAGTTTGTAAAATTGTGGAAGCATATTTCTTCAGTAAAATTAATGTTTATAATATGTAAAATTAACACAATTTATTCATTTATCTTAGAATTTACATTTTTAAACACATTATTTTTATGTTAATTAATTGGTCGCAGTACGAAATGTTTTTTACTGTTTGTAGATTATTTAGCAGCTATGGGAGAACCCGGTGGTGGTAGGAACGAAGTCGATCCGCGATTTATCTCGATGTTCTCAGTGTACAACGTAACTTTTCCAACGAATGAGACTCTCAATTATATTTACACGAGTATCTTGTCCGGACATCTGCAAACGTTTTCGGAGGCAATTCTATCTATCGCAGACAAACTTGTACAATTGACGTTGGAACTTTACAAGGTAATTTTGCGTAACGTTACGTATTATAGCATTATTTCTCCAAATGAGATACATATATATATATATATTAACAATATAATACTATACTATTCAGATAGTTAAGAAGGAACTACTGCCGACTCCGCCCAAGTTCCATTATATTTTCAACATGCGAGATCTCTCAAGAATTATGGCTGGATTGCTTCAGAGCCATCCTGATTTCTTTTTCATAAGCGTAAAACAGTTTGTCAGGCTGTGGAGAAACGAGGTCACCAGAGTTATATGCGATCGCCTCATTAGCGTGCAAGTAATAAGCCTTCTCCTTTTTTTCTTGTCCATTAATCTTATATTAATCGCGTGGCTTTTTTTCAATGTAATTATTCGCATAGAGTATTTCTGTCATCTCAACATTATATTTCATTGCTTTTTTTATGATTTACAATTAAATAAATTTAAATCGATAATATTTTATACATTTTTTAAAAGTAAAAATAAATGCAAAAGTTTTTAATTATTAAACAATTTACGCTAAATACAATAATGTATATAATAACATTTATATACATTATAAATACATTTAGCACAACTTTATAAGGAAAGGGAATCTAGGATACATATTAATAAAATTAGAGAAGAATTAAAGATTCGTTTTTAAAATAATTTTGTTATTCCAGGATAAAAATTTAGTAATCGAGCAATTGAATGAAAAAATACGAAATTATTGGAAGCTAGAACCTGAAGTGATTCAATACAGTTTAAGAGACCCAATACTGTATGGCGTGGAATGCCTTTAGTGAAGATGAGCCTAGATTGTATGAGGATCTGTTGGATTATGAAGCAGTTTACAGCTTGTTTCTAGAGGTCAAGCTTTTTCTTTAAATATATATATTTTTATTATTTTTCTATGATATATTAATATTCCTATCTAAAATATTATTCAAGCAACATCGCTGTTTAGTTCTCTGGAATTGAGTCTATTAATTCCATTTAATTATATTTTTTATGTTACAGCTATAAATTTATATATATATATAAATCATTGTTAAGCGGCAAGAAATTGAAATAAACTTGTTAATATTCATACACACATTTTTTTGTGAGTTATGTCATTTCGGTTCCTTGAAATTAATTAGTGCCTTTTAGTCAACACAAATAGATGTCACAGATCCAGTATCAGTAATTGTGTGATAGATTTTAACGTCAACTCCAGAGAATTAAATTAACGTTCAATATATGTTTAAAAAATGTCTTTATGCTACCAACAGATTTTCGAAGAATACAACGAGAGAAACAGAACTAAGCTGCACATGGTTCTCTTCAATGACGCGCTCGAGCATCTGACCAGAGTGCATCGTGCACTTCGGATGCACTGCGGTCACGTACTGATCATCGGTACGGGTGGTAGCGGCAAGAAATCCGTGATCAAGTTAGCATCCTTTGCTGCCGGTTATCAACTCTTTCAGATCGTTCTGCGACGCAGATACAACCAAGCGTCCTTCCGCGAAGACATAAAGAATTTATACAACATGGTTGGCCTGGAAAATAAAAGGATTGTATTTATGTTCACGTCTGCCCACATCAAGGAAGAAAGCTTCCTCGAATTGGTGAACAGCATGTTGGCGGGTTTTGTGCCGGCTCTCTTCAACGATGAAGAGAAAGACACAATTGTCTTTTCCTGCAGAGATGCAGCGGTTAAAGCAGGCTTTGATATCTCAAAGTAAGCTTTACACGATTTTATTTTGAATTTCATTTTGAATTTTTTTATCTACTTCTTAAAATACATTTAATTCTAGAAAACTATCGATAATATTAAGTGATATAATATATTACTATATTGATAGTAAATTCTACAAAGAAATAAGTCACTCTTAATTAATGTAACACAAATTTTTCGTACATTTCGTACTTTTAATGACAAAATATTTATACTCTACATCTTAAATACAATACAAATAATCTAATTATAATTTAATTAGACCTCTTGTGAGAGAATAATGAGAGAAAATCGAATTAAGTAAAGAAGCGCTTTGGGCAGAGCTAGTATTTTAGTGTTAAAATAACTTTTTTTATTTTAGGAAAAGCGTCTGGTCGTATTTCGCTAAGACATGCACCGCGAATTTACGAATAGCGTTGGCGATGAGTCCATCGGGTGATGCTTTACGGACGCGCTGTCGCAACTATCCCGGTTTGATCAACAACACCACCATAGACTGGATGTTCCCGTGGCCTCAGCAGGCCTTGGTAGCGGTAGCGAATGTTCTTCTCAGAGACGTAAGCAAAGATAGAACGACGAAGAAACCCAAGCAGAATAAGATCACAATAAAGTCATAATGAATCGTAATTGATCGAAGTGACTTTTAATAAGTATTTTGGAGCCACTTTGGTACCATTTCGATATCATAATGAAATTTTGTTCTACTTGAAATGTTCCGACATGAAATGAGAAATTCTTTTCTTTCAGAATCCGATCGTGCCGCGAGAGTACAAGGAAGTGATCGTGAGTCACATTGTATACGTACATACATCCGTATTGCAATATACAGTGGATTTTGCGACGAAGCTGAGACGAAGAAATTATGTCACGCCATGGCATTTTATGGATTTTATCAACACTTATTTGAATCTGTTGGTGGAGAAGAAAAACTTCATAAATTCGCGCTGCACGCGTCTTTCCGGAGGTAATTGCAAAATCTTTTTATAAAATTACTTTATTTTTTATTGTATTTCTTCATTAATAAAGTATGAAGTCAATAAGTTTAACAATATTTTTTTAATGTCATCTTTTACATCTCTTGTTTCATTTTTAAAAGAAATTATCTTTCAATAAAAGTCTTATGTTTTCCTACAATTTAGGAGAAATTATCTTTCGACAAAGTTTTTTTTTTCATATAATAAATTTTTTTTTATAGGATTACAGAAAATTATAGAAGCTTCGGTGACTTTAACGGAATTAAACAAAGTCTTGGCAGAGCAAAGAATCAAAGTAGGTGATCAAACGAGAAACTGCGAACAATTGCTCGAGACTATCGGTAAGAGCACAGACATCGAGTTGGAAAAGAAGACTCTGAAAGAAGACAAAAGGAAGGAAATTGAGGATAAGAAGAAAATGATTACTAAAGAAGAAACGGAAGCTAGGCAAGCTTTAGAAGAGGCCCAACCAGCCATCGATGCGGCCAAACTTGCATTGAGTGACCTCGATAAAGCGGATATCACCGAGATAAGGTTCATTCTGGATTAATTACCACTTTATTTATATAGGTTTTATTATTATATAAAATTTATATGTTTAAAGGACTGATAAAATAAGTTTGTCTTCACATATAATATAGCTTATAATGTGGCAAACAAAAGATATTTATAAACATAAGTCTTAATAATGGATAGTTTTTGAAACTTTATCGAATGTACTCTGTGAATTGAGTCTTTTCTAAGATTTTTTAATATTTTTAATATTTATCAACTATCCATTGAATGTCAAAAAAGTGAAGAAAAACGCCTAGTAGAATATCAATCAGAAGATATTAATCTTCAAACTTACTAAAAAATCTGTAATAACTATTCAGATCCTTTGCCACTCCGCCCGAACCAGTGCAGATTGTTTCGGAATGCGTTGCGATGCTTCGTGGCGTTAAAGATGTATCGTGGAAAGGGGCAAAAGGCATGATGAGCGATCCTTATTTCTTGAGGCACTTGCAGGAAATGAACTGCGACTTGATCACTCTGCGGCAACAGCAAGCGGTAAGAGCGCATTTGAAGAAGACGGATAAGCTGGATCAGATGCAAGTCATCAGCAAAGCAGGGTACGGATTATACAAATTTGTGCTTGCTGTTCTGGATTATTGCGCCGTTTATAGAGAGGTATTTATGACATTTTGTAAGTTTTAATTGACAATTCATCTGTCATCTTTTGCTTAAAATTTAATTTTTTTATTTATTTCTTTATTTATTCATTTTTTCTTTTAATCTTTTTTTCTTCTTTTGATCTTTTCTATTCTTCATCATTTAAAGATTCATCTCTCATCACGGTCCAAGTCCTCAACATATATAAAAAATACTATACTAAATTAACACTGCCAATAATTTAAAATACAAATGAAATTCCCTAAATTCCAATACAATAAAAAAGGAAAAATTTAAGCTAGTGAGAATCGGCGTTGTAAACCGTGCACCAATATTTCAACAAATAATATTTAATATTAATTCATTAATAATATTTCTTTCAACAATGCTTTAGTTAGAATATATTACTCGTTAAGGTCTTTATAAGGGGATAATTATAAAAAACTGTAAGTCAAATAGTAACGACAGTCAAATATTAATTATGTAATTAATAAATTTCTAGGCTAACATTTTACTTTTGATTTGTCGTTTCAGGTGAAGCCAAAGATGGACAGAGTTCGAGCACTCGAAGCGGAGTCTGAAAAAGCCAGACGCGCGTTAGAAAAGGAAGAACGGGAATTAAAGCGATTGGAGGAAACGATCAAAGAATTAAACGAGAAATATGACATCGCGATGACAAAGCGACAAAGTCTTCAGGATGAAACAGATTTGTTACAACGACGTCTTTCGGCTGCTGACAAACTCATCTCCGGTTTGTCCTCCGAAAATGAACGATGGCGGAAAGATCTGAAGGTTTTTCAAGATGACATGGAGAAGATCACAGGAAATTGCTTGCTCGCAGCATCCTTTCTGGCTTACAGCGGTCCTTTTTCCTACGAGTTCAGGAATGAAATGTACAGCGACTGGGAGAGGAGCATCCTAGACAAGGAATTACCTTTATCAACGCCCTTCAAGCTCGAAACACAACTGAGCGACGACATCGAAATTACCAAGTAAACAAGATTCCTGCATATCCACAAAGCATAGATACAGTTAATATCACTACATAATTAAATGTTAATTTTTCTCTTTATACATATATCGATTAAAATAAAAATTTTGCAAATGTCATTAAACTTCTAAAAATTAGAAGTAAAAGAAAAATGCAAAGACAGTTTTAACCACCTGATTGGTATTCGCTTCAAAATTTCCTTAACTAGTTCGCGAATTTAACAAAACTTTAAATTAATGCACTCTTTGGAGTAAATCTCTTCAAAGGCTTTAGAGACTATCTTCGCTTAAAGTTAATGTAATTGAACAATTTTTTTAATACATATTTTGAAAGTTAAAATTTAAAAAATAGAATTATCTAATTAAAATTATGCAAAGACTTGAAAAACATTTGGTATAAACAATTTTTCACGAAGTTTAGCGCGTAACTGAAGAAAGGCTAGCCTCACAAATACTAATTAGGATTAACAATTATTGTTATTACCTACTCATGCAGCACAGATCATTCCAGCAATATTGCAGCAACATTGAAACGGTCCAGCATGATTATACTGTAACATTTCATTGTTGCTGTAAGCTAGCTTCTGTGCTATATGAGTAATCGCTATTCTATTTTTTCTAACAAATATGTTTGTGTAACTTAGCGATATAAACACTGTGCTTTTAATATTTAATGTAACTTGCAGTTGGAACTCGGAAGGTCTTCCACCAGACGAACTGTCCGTACAAAACGGTATACTAACTTTGAAAGCATCTAGATTTCCGCTTTGTATCGATCCTCAACAACAAGCATTAAATTGGATCAAGAAAAGAGAGCAGAAGAAGAATCTAAAGATCCTCTCCTTTACGGACGCAGATTTCTTAAAGCAAGTCGAATTAGCAATCAAATATGGTCTGCCTGTGCTCGTTCAAGATGCCGACGAAGTTGATCCCATCTTGGCTAACGTCTTATCGAAAAATATCCAGAGTAAGTTATACAATTTAAATGAATTCATGAATCGATATGTAATTGCAGTTCGCAAAAACTTAAAACTTGTTTTGATTTGATTTCTGCAGCTATTGCAGGACGAACTTTCGTCATTCTTGGTGATAAGGAGGTAGATTATGATCCGCAATTCAGAATATATTTGACAACGAAAATGACCAATCCGATGCTGGATCCTGCTTTATATGCCAAAGCGGTTGTCATCAATTACATGGTCACTACAGCAGTAAGTTAACTTCATTATAATTATGATACAATCATAATTAATGAGCTAAGTCATTACATATTAATATATGTTATTAGAACATTGATTTGCAAGTTTTCTGTTTCTCGATATTTTTTGTTTTCAATATAATTATAATTATATCATAATTATATTTTATTAAAAAAAAACAGTAATTTTTCTTTAATTTAAAAAACTATGAATATTTCAAATTTAAGTTTTATACAATAAATTCTCGCTTTTCCTCAGGGTTTGGAAAACCAACTTCTGTCAGTAGTGGTGAAAACTGAAAGACCGGACATCGAGGAACAACGTGAAACTTTGATCTTGGAGACTAGTGAGAATAAGAATCTGTTGCAACAATTGGAAAATAGTCTTCTTCGCGAGATTGCCGCGGATCAAGGTAGCATGGTGGATAACATCGAGCTGATCGAGACCTTAGAGAACATCAAGTCCAGCGCGAATGAAGTAATGAAGAAGCTATTGCTCGCGGAAATCACTTCTGCCGACATCAATAAACTTCGCGAAAACTATCGTCCGGTAGCGGAACGGGGCGCGATTCTGTTTTCCGTGTTGGCCGACATGGCCACCGTAAATGCCATGTATCAGTACTCTCTGATCAGTTACGTCGAAGTGTTCATCCACTCGCTGAAGAGATCGTTACCCGATCCAGTGGTCACTAAACGATTGAAAAACATTATTCCAATGTTGACAAAGAACGTCTATGATTACGGCTGTACTGGTATCTTCGCGCGGCACAAGTTGCTCTTTTCCCTGCAAACTTGCGTGAAGATAGAACAGAACTTAGGCAACGTGAACCAGAAGCAATTAGAATTCTTCATCAAGGGCAGTGTGGTCCTAGAAAAAGTACCCAAATCGAATTCTACCAGATGGCTGCCGTTATCGGGTTGGGAGGATATTCTCAAGTTGGCGAGCGATTTCCCGGAGAAGTTCGGACAGCTTCCGGAAGAGATACGAGATCACGAAGATGAATGGAAGAAGGTAAACTAAAAATGCAAAACAGTGCTTATACAAATAATTTAATGTCATAAATTTTAGCGCTAAACTATAGTGGAAATAGTGTAATTTGAATTTTATTTAAAAATATTCCATTTTCTTTCACACACAGAAAAATATCATTCTACTGTTAAGAAAAGTGATTACTTAGATAATTAATTATCCGTTTCAGTGGTACGACTCGGACACACCAGAATCTGAAGAACTTCCGTGTGATTATAGTACGCGAATAACATCATTCGAGAAGCTAATGTTGATACGCTGCTTTCGAATCGATCGCGTATATCGTGGTATTATCAATTATATTATCGAAATCATGGGCGAGCAGTATATTACGCCGCCTCACGTGAGCTTCGACATGATTTTCGAGGAAAGTACGCCAACCATGCCAGTAGTTTTCATCTTAAGCCCGGGTTCGGATCCGACTTCAGAGCTGATGAAGTTGGCTGATCGGTACGGTTGCGGCGGAGGAAAATTCAGATATCTCTCGCTCGGTCAGAGCCAAGAAAAAGTAAGATATACGATAAAAAAATATTTTGTATTTATGTTAAAATTGTTAAAATTTTTGCATAGAAATTTTAAACATATCCGAATATTAATTTAATGTGATTGTGTAATTTGAACTTTTCGTACTAACTTGATATTCAATATTTCTTAGTGTTAAAATAATATTTACAATTAATTTTCTATATTTTGAAAAAGTTGCATTTAACTGCCTTTTAAAAATTATTTATATTACTAGATCGCAATGGAATTACTGAGAATAGCAAAAATGAGAGGTCAATGGCTAATGTTCCGAAATTGCCATTTACTGCTGTCCTTCACGAAGGATTTAGAAAAGATCGTGGAGAACATAGAGAAGCCTCATCCCGACTTTCGCTTGTGGCTCACTACGGAACCCACCCCTAATTTTCCAATCGGAATACTTCAACAATCTCTGAAAGGTAGAACACTTATTATATTCCAATAGTTATATATCATAATTTTGAATGAAATTTATTTGCAGTGGTGACGGAACCGCCGAGTGGATTGAAACTAAACTTGCGAAACACGTACTTCAACATGCGGCCGCAGGTCTTGGAAAGTTGTCCTCATCCTCTTTACAAGCATTTAATTTACGTTCTAGCATTTTATCACGCAGTTATCCAGGCAAGCGAATATTTAATGTTGCACATTTAATTCTCAGAGTAATTTTTTATTAAAGTGCTCTCAACATTGCAGGAGAGAAGAAAGTACGATAAAATTGGATGGAACTTAAAATACGACTTCAACGAGTCAGATTTTAATGTGTGCATTACCATCTTGGACACTTATTTGACGAAGGCAATGACGACGAAGGAGTCTGAAGTACCTTGGAATAGTCTCAAATATTTAATTGGCGAAGTATGTTTGAATTCTGCGATCTACATTCCTTTTTTTATAGTATATTTTAAAATATATAAGCTCTCAGTTAATTTATATATACACTCCAGAACAAAAATTTGGAAAAAAAAACACTCTAAAATTTATATTAAAAATACTTAGGATGATAATAAAAGAATTAGATATACATTTCAGATTAATTTTTAAAAAGTGTTTCTAAACTTTTGATCTAGAATATATATATCCATTTTTTATTGTCACATCCTGAGTTTCTTTTTCGTATAAATTTTGAATGCAAATTATTGTGTTTTATGCTTGAAAATAATTAGGTAATGTACGGCGGAAGAGTGATGGACAGTTACGATCGTCGCGTTTCTTACACTTACATGGATGAGTATTTCGGCGATTTTCTCTTTAACGAGCACCAACCATTTCACTTTTATAAGGACGACATTGTCGACTATGTGATACCGCCAGAAGGAGATCGCAACGATTATTTACAATTCATTGAAGAACTTCCGCTGGTGAACGGTCCCGAGATATTTGGGCTGCATTCAAACGCCGAGATTGAATACTTTACGCAGGCAGTTAAAAGAATGTGGAAGCATCTCATAGAACTTCAACCGCAAACCGGTGAGAGTACATTACATATTTTTCTTGCCTTATCAAAAAAACTGTTTCTGCAATAATCATTGTAATAATCATATGGCAAAATTATGACGTAATCCAAGCGCAACACAGTTACGTTAAAAACATGTTTAATAAACGTTATAAAAATGTTTTATAAGACATTCATAATGCTTATCTTTTACCATTATTTAAAATATCGTTTTATATGAGATATTTCGATGATTTAATGTATATATTTTTACACACCATAAAAAAGTTTGGCTAAATGTTTTTTTTAATGTAGTTAGTTTGCTTGGAGCAATTATTAAATACTTTAAAATATAAATTTTTAAACTCAAATTTCCAAGTATATTAAAAAATAAATTTACTTAAATGTTAAATAATTTAAATTAATAATACATCATTTTTATTGATATGCTTATTCTCGAGAAAGCAGTATCTTAAGTATTTTCAAAAATATTGTAATTTTTAATTTTATATTTTGTTTAAAAACTGTTTGTAGCTCGCTTGGATAAAAAGAGTAAGTCGCATTTTCGAGTTTATGGCATTTTCTGATAAATTATATGTCGTAAAATGACATTAAATTCTTTAGCCGTGAGTGTCATCGGTATCAGTAAAGATGAGTTCATCGATAACGTAGCGAAGGAAATCTTGACCAAGATACCCACGCCATACGATATTAGTAAGGTCAAGAGAAATTTCGGCGTTGGTGTGACACCGACCGCGATCGTTCTATTTCAGGAACTGGAAAGGTTCAACAAGTTAATAGAAACGATTACGAGAACGTTGAATCAATTGAGAAAGGTCACTAAACTTTCGAGATTTCAAGCTTTCAATTTCTGTTACATGCATAGATCTAATTTAATTATTTAATTATTTAATAACTAATTAATTACGTATAGATCCTGCATAAGATGCATTTTTATCATCTTTATTAATCCTTATATAGCACCTTTATTAAAATCCTATTTTTTCATAATAACTTTATGCAATTATTTTGTTCTATATTCATATTGAGAGAAACAGTTAATAATAAAGGAGGAATTTATTTTATTTTATGGCCATTCTACAATAAGCCATTAGTCATAAAACAGAAGTTAGAAACTGGAAATTAACGACCGTGATTGGTCAATTTCCAGCTTCCAGCTTCTGATTTATGACTAATGGCTTATTGTAGAATGCCCATTAAATTTATATTAAAGGAAGAGATGAGTTTCGAACTTTTCGTAATATAATAATACAAATTCAAAACATAAAAAATTCTTAAAAATATGAGCAATGAGAATTATTTTATTAAGGTATTGTCAATTAAGAACGCGTTTGATATCCAAAATAAAATTATATAGGCAATCGCTGGCGAAATTGGAATGGACGCAGTGCTAGAGAACATTTCCATGGCACTCTATAATGGTACACTACCTAAAGAATGGGTAAAATTGGCGCCAGACACGCGAAAGAATCTTGCCGGCTGGATGGACCATTTTCAGAAGAGGATAAACCAATACACAAACTGGGTACAATTAAGCGAAATGTTACAACGTCCCTTACAATAATTTAATTTAATGCTGACCAATTTACTATTGAAAGATAGTGATTAATCACTCATTTTGAATATTAAAAGCTGAATCACACACTGAAAAAAGAGTCTGATTGCATTAATAGGAATTCTGGTTGAAAATGGACAAATCAGAATTTCCTGGTTGAATCTATTATAATTCTAGTTGAAATAATTAGGTTTTTAATTGGTGATCACAATCTTCTGGTTCTTTCATTTTCAACCAGAAATTTTTCTCATTGGGTAGGTACTTTTAATACTCAAAATAAGTAATTAATCACTACACACCTTCCAAATATTAAATTTCTGTAAGAAGTGTGCGTTAAAACTCTTCGCAATTAATAATACCTACTTTTTCTTCTGTTAGTCCGGCGCGAATGAACCCGTAGTGCTGTGGTTGTCCGGATTGCACGTTCCAGAAACTTATCTGGCGGCTCTGGTGCAAATGGCTTGCCGCAAGAATAATTGGCCTCTCGATCAATCCGTTATTTACACGACGGTGTCCAAGTTTTTCAAGCCTGACGACATAGAAGAAAGACCCGATGAGGCAAATCCCAACGATATTTACTTTACTCTTTTCGCGATATTTTATTAAAATTGCAACAATATCGCATTATACTTTTCCGTCCGTGTTTTAAACAGGGCTGTTACGTGTACGGATTGTATTTGGAAGGCGCTAGATGGGACATCGAGGAGCATCGTTTAAAAAGATCGCATCCGAAAGTTCTGTTTGAAGCGCTGCCAATATTAACCATAATACCTACTGAAGTTCATAGATTGAAGTTACAGGTGATTGAATTTGCCGGTCTACATAGTGACGTAGAAAGGAAAGATAGTGTCCGAAAGGCAAGAGTGCCGTTCCCGTTCTTGTGCCGTTCTTTACTACATTATTATTGATGATAATCAATGAATTAATTAATAATTTTTTCAATTTATTAAGCAATATTTTTGTTTTGCACTTTGTCTCTTTTATCCTACATACAACATATATACTTGCAATTCAATTCATATTACTACCCCAGTTTTGGTTTAAAATTGAGTTTCAAGACCGAAAATTAAATCGGTGTGCAATTTGCAGAATTGAATACGTATAAATATAGGTCTTTTTTTAGCTGAACTTTTGCACAGTTCATTTTTTCTCTTTTTTTGTAATATGGACAGAAAAGGTGAAAAGATGAATCGTGTAAGAAGTTTAGCTAAAAAGAACAGACTTTATGATAAATTCACACCGAAATATTATTAAACACAAAGGTCTAACTCATGTCAGATCAAACAAGGCATTTTCCTATTTATTGGATTATTTAAATAAAACGATTTAACTGATCATTAATATTTTCAAGTAACTGCAATTCTTGTGAAAAATTTCTAGGTCGTAAAATGGATAATTCTTATTTTTACGCTTGTTACAGAATACTTTTAAAACTCCCGTATATACTACGTCGAATCGACGAAATGCTCTCGGTGTTGGTTTAGTTTTCGAGGCAAATTTGGCGACTCCAGAACACATTTCGCATTGGATACTTCAAGGTGTTTGTCTAGTGTTAAATACAGATTAAAACGATCTTCGAGATCAACGGAAAAAAATTAAGAACCGCTGTATTCTTCAGTATATTTCACGTACAAGTAATACGTCTACTATTAATTAATAATATTCATTGTAGCATAAAGATGAACGGCCATTAAGCTATTTTAAACTGTCGTAATTTTAAGGATTGTGTATAATTCTATAAATTTTTATCACATAACAATAAATGAGAAAAGAAAAGACAGAATATCGTGTTCAATTTTTTAATATTTATTGATCGAAGATTAGCGATACAAAATTTTAATACAAAATTTTTTAGCGAAAGTACATCATTATTTCGTATAAATAATATAATTAACATCATTTATCATCCAGTCCGCGATACTTAAGTTGCGGTAAACACAGATTGTAAAACGAGCTGTCGACGAAATCGTCCAAGTTTTGCCACTTTACCCACTGATCGTTCATTAAATGTTTCGCATTTTTTGCTTGTCCGACAAAGTGCGGATCTACAATTAACAAATACACACCTCCCTTTCCAACGTGTAATCCTACTATACATTTGCTAGAGCAATCTTTGTCTCCGCCCATCATAATCGGACTGCCAAATTGCTCGAAATGTCTTTTAATCTTATCCACTTGGTCAATTAATCCCTTTCCGCTCGACACGTAAATTATTTTGCTGAGAGCTTCATAAAGTTGATTTAAAACAATCGATACCTATAAAGTACTTGAAACGTCAAATCCGACGAATTCTCTTACATTTAAAACTCCGATAAGTGCTAAGGGAATTAAGCTTACTTCAAAACTTCCTATCCATTCTCTCGATCCAATAAATGTTTTGTCTTTATCCTCCACTTCGACAAGGGTCTCTTGTATTTTATTAATGCTTGGAACGATTTTTTCCAAGTTCTCATTATTTATAATCCATGAACAGATGGTTTGCAGTGTCCTGTATCCGCACCCCCAACCCTGAATAAATATAAATATATTTATTTTGGTGATTTAATACGTAAAAGAATGTTTTAATTGCGATTATAATATCCCAATTAATTATAATCACCCTGTCATTAAAACCATCGCAACCATAGTGCCAGTAATCGTAATCTCCTTGAACTAAGAATGTTTCACCGCTATCCGGCGAGGCTAAATTTTCGTGAACGTTTTTCAATAAATTGCTGGAATAATTGA
The DNA here is from genome assembly GCF_001594055.1 of Mycetomoellerius zeteki. NCBI lineage: Eukaryota > Metazoa > Arthropoda > Insecta > Hymenoptera > Formicidae > Mycetomoellerius > Mycetomoellerius zeteki. The sequence goes on along the minus strand of NW_017257368.1, from coordinate 283,554 downwards.
CGGTCATCTTTTCCACGTGTTGTTAAAAAAACCTAACAAGCGCAATATTTATTTATATACACTAATATAATATAATATCATATTAATTAATATTAATAACATTTATTAATTATTAATATTATTTATTCCCAGTAGTAATATTATAAGTTGAAAAATTATAAAAATGATGTTATATAAATATTATATTACTGTTAATTGGTTTACTGGGTTTATATTATTATATTATATAGCATTTATTTATACATTCATATTTATATTTATTAATATTTCTTCGCGAAAATTATTCTTAAAATTTTTATACAAGTAATATAATTGAAAAAAGTTTAAAGGTAATTATTTAGAATACCATACCCCACCTAAAATCTTAATAAAAATACATTCGACGCGTTTTCATGCATATTTAATTTCACGCATAACACAAATATTTTAATAAACTTTTTGTGTGAAAATCAATTTTTGTCTCCCTTGAATAAAATCTTGGGTATGCCCATGAACAGATTCGCATTTCCGGCATTCCGGCAAACATCGCCTAACTTCACATGCTAGGCTGCGTTCGGAAATATCACCCGAGTGCCCTCGCTTGTCGTTTCATCCTTGTTATTCACCCAATAATTAAATAAGAATAAAATAAGCCTGTTCTTTTTGGTTGAACTTTTGCACCAGTTCATCTTTCTTCCTCTTCTTTCCTCCTGGAGAGAAAAGGAAGAAAGATGAACTGGTGCAAAAGTTCAGCCAAAAAGAACAGGCCTATCGATACACGGGGGCACCCAGGTGATATTTCCGAACACAGCCCTACTGTCAAACGTCATCTAACCTATATACTGACGACTCGACAGGCGAAATTCTAAACAAATTGAAGCAACTATTTTCTTGTTTATTTAATAAAAACATTTAACGAAGACAAAAGTACGTTGAAAACAGTCGAACGCAATCGTTTATCATTAATTTAACAACACAGCCAGCGACAGAGAGCGAATCGTGGCGTCACCTGTCAACACGTCGGAACGATGCAGCGTCCTGACTCCTACAGCGATACTCCACTCTCTACTGTTTTGGCATCGCGTGACTCTACGAGGTGGGATTTAATCGGAAATACGATGATAGAGATTCTACGAAGCTATACTTATCGATATCTTATTTCCAAGGTTAATTAACGACGGCAAAAACGAGCACCGATCAGTAGAATGGACACTGGGATCTCGTAGCGGAACGCCGATTGAAGATTGAAGTGCGCGAGAGCGTGGAATGATAGAGGAAGGGAGACAACAAGCGTGGGAGAGATAAAGAGACAGCAAGCGAGGCGAACGGTGGAGAGAGAGAGAGAGAGAGAGGAGCAGAAAGGCGGAAAGGAGACTCGCGAGAGACGCGTCCGTCACGCACCGAGTGTTTGCCTCGGCTAGCCGGAACGAACGCGCCATTTCCCAGGGAGAAAATGAGAACGACGTCCTCGTGCTCGGTAAGCCGATTAACAATGATCGCCTTATCTAATTAATAGCTCAAGTCGGTTACGGCCGGATTAGAGAGAGCTCCCGCGAGACCGACCCCCCTCGAGCGATCGTTTGACAGCTACACAATAGCCAAGCTATTTATCGATTTCTTTCGCTGTGGTATCGACCGCAAGACTCCTTCGCCTCCGGGGAAGACTTCGGCGACTCCTCGATCGCGATCCTCCATCGCCAATCGGGGCGCCTGTCACGAACTCGAAACGCCTTGGAGATCGACGACTTTGGAACGTTCACTTTTAGGTTATGTTTGTTCCAAAGCGACCCTGGCTTCGTTTTAGGCGTTTTAAACCTAAGCTACAAAGTGTTCTTTTTCTTCCTGTTTTTGCTTTTTACCTCCTATTCTTTTTTTCTTCTTGTTGAATGTTTTGACGACAATCGTGTTTCTCGTCTCATGTGTTTTTTGTTTTTTCCGAAGCTCGTCAATTTTTATCTTGAGCGACAAAAAACGAAGAAACAGTGAGTGCAGCGAGAGACACGGATGAATAATACGGATAATACAGTGAATCATTATAGCCTTGTTGTTCACCAATGTTAATAAAAAATGAAATGATCATTGTGTTACACTGCAGCTGCTTTTCAGCATGGGACACATACGATATAGTGTAACACAGTGAATCATTATATCCTTGTTGTTTGCCATTAACAAACATCATTCTAACTTTCTTGACATTCGGAGAGTAACAAAAATAGAATGACATTTATGTTGACTTGTGTTACCAAAGGGAAGCACCCATTGTGTCTCTTACTGAAAAGCACCATGTATTACATTGTGATTGCTTTCCAGCAAGAGACGCAGTAAATTATTATATCCTTGTTATTTGTTAAACAGTCAATGTTAAACAGATGAAATGATTACTGTGTTATATTATACTGTGTCTTATTAAAAACCATCAAGTTTAAGAGCTTTCTCTCTTTTCTTCTTTTTTATTAATCTTAGCAGTACCTGAACTTGAGGTTGACTTGACTAGTGATACTATAACATCTCCAATAAATCCACAAAATGGTTGCATGTAAGTGTGTTCACTAACATTATAAGCTTAGAAGATTATACCCAAATATGTTCCTAATTTCCTTCTAAAGTATAAGAATCAAAAAGACAAAAGGTAAAAAGTAAAAAAAAACATGAATCAGGAAGCAAAGAGCACATTATAGATTAGTATCTATAACAGTGTTTTCACTTCTCTCGTGTCAGCTGTGGATTGCTCGAGATAATGCAAGATTTAAACACCGCAGGTTTGTCTGATATGAGTCGTCGGTCGCACAAGTCTTCTATCCGAACATCTTTTACATTCAATGTGGATTAACTTTATCTCGATTGAACCTCAAGTAGAACACAGAAGTCATAATACTATGATAAAGAATCATTGTGATCTCATTTGTCATTTATGTAAATTAATTTTTAAGTGACAAATAATGTCATGATATCGTCCCGTGATATCTTAGTTATAACTTAGTTATGACTCTGTCTTACTTTTTATCTTTCTCTGGTTCTAATAGAAAAAGATAAAAGAATAAATTAAACCGAGATTAAAGTTAAACTACATTGAAATGGATATTAGAACTTAATAGACTATGTTTATCATTATTTTGATATTTCCTTGTTTCTCCTGTCAGTGAAACCATAGGAGGAGGATCCGGCGCAACGCTTGAGAGAGCAGGAAATGTACGGCGCTGAGAGGGAGGAGGTGTCTGAAAGTTGGCTGCATACGTATGACCTGAGCAGTACTATGATTCCCAATGCAAGCACAGCGATGGATGACGAGGAGCATTTCTGCAAGCTTATTTTGTACAAGGAGATCAAGGACTCCAGGTAGGCGATCACCGCGATCGTGGCAACAATGCCCAGGTAGAACAAAAAATTATAATAATAAGATGATATAAAGTAGAAATAATTTTTCAGAATAATCATAATGAGATCATTCGATACACTTTTGATGATTATTTTATAATAAATTCTTGATATGATAGTATTTTTAAGTAATTTTTTTTAAGTTAAAGATTCACTTAAAAATCATTATTCTGTCAAGAATTCATCATAAAATCATTATCAAAAATGTATTGAATGGCATTATTATGATTTTTTCCAAAATGACTTCTACTTGATATTATCTCGATCTTATTATAATTTTTATTTGGGGACATCCGATCTAACTGGATAATCCATCCATCGTATTTTGTTCTACAGAGTGCGAATATGGGATATCATCATCCTGGTACCGAATCTCTTGTTTCTTCTGTTCATCGCAATGCGATTCAACAGGGCGAGGCTTAAGTTACGTGCAACGAGTAGCCCAATATTTTTAGCGTTTTACGGTCTGGTCATTTGTAATGTAGTTATATCAGTGGTGCGCTGTGTCGTGTCGATGACAGTGAACGCGGCGGCGACGGTCGGCGGCAAGGCCGACAAGGTCCTATGGGTCACAGTGAGATTTTTTCTACTATCTACCGAGATGAGTGTAGTTATCTTTGGTCTAGCGTTCGGTGAGTAGCATACAGAAAGTCTTTTCGCGAAAAAAAGGAAAGGAGACCGCTCAAAAGTTTGGAGCACCTCTAAATTTTGAAAAGATAGTTTGATAAATTTTATTTACTAACATCGTAAATATACGAATGTTTATATCACTTCAATATAAACTTTCAAACAAATTTTCAGTAGTGTGTACGTTTAAAAATAAAAATTGACACATTTTCAATAAAATAATTATATCTGTAAAAAAATACATATTTTTGAACAGCAATCTATTGAATGGAAAAGCTATTCAAGAGTCTTACTAGTAAAACTTACTGTAGAATATCTTAAATCTATTATTTTATTATTAAACGTTCGATGGACATTTGAAATATTCTCTTTTGTGGTTCTACTTAAAAATTACGGAGTGCTTCAGACTTTTGAACGGTAGTGTAGTTATTTGCTAACGTGCAAATCATGCTCTCTTAGGTCATTTGGACAGCCGCTCCAGTATTCGTAGAGTATTACTTGCTACATCCTTCATAGCGCTGGCATTCACGATCACTCAAGGAACACTGGAGCTGGTCCTACCGGATGATACGTTTCATATTCCCAGCCGCGACTTTTACGTATTCGGTCATGGCGGCATGATGTTTTGGTTTTGCAGTAGCCTCGTTTTCACAACGGTACGCTTACGCACACGTTGTTTTCTTGCTAGTGAAAATCAATATGTATTACTGAATATATCGATGCATTGTCGCTTTTAGATATATCTCTTCATATTAATACTGCCATGGACACGGTTGCGGGACCGCCTAGCACTTCCTAGTAAGTACCTGTTATCATAAAGATTATAGTTCCATCGCTGATTACGAGTTTATGATACGCTTTCTATTGTAGCACGGAAAAGTTTTTACGTTTATGCTGGAATACTAGCAACGTTGGATCTAGTGCAGTCGATTGGCGCAGGCTTTCTAAACTACACGCAAAATCCAGTGGGATTATGCATCGTAGACTTCACTGCAGCAGTATATTTAACTCTTTTTACCCCTTTGGTTTATCATACATTTCTGTCGGAATTCTTCGGGTAAGTTGCTGTTACTTAGCGATATGCAACTTAAGGCTTTTATTAACTCAGTATTACTATCTCTTATGATATCAAAAGCAAGAAAACACAATAAAAATTCTTGCAAATTACATTTGAATTTAAATATTTTTCAATAAAACAACATTTGCAATCGATAGAATAAACTTAAAAAAAATATATAAATATAAAATATAAATAGAACATAAAATATCAGAAAAATAGGTTTAACGCAAATTACCTTCTTGTTTAAGGAAGAAATTAAATATTATTTATTTCTATACATTATTAATTTAACAGTTTGTTACAGGTGTGAACATAACTTATATCATTTTTGGTTATGCTTAATTTTAGCTGATATATGATTTTATTAATTAATGAAAAAAGAGAATTTTTAGTATTTTACAATTTTAGTATTTTGCTTCTATCAATCGTAAGTGTTGTTGTATTGGAACATATTTCCATATTAATGTATGCTGCAAAAAGTTTTATTATGTATATTTTCGCTTCTGACATCACTATATGAGATAACAATGGTGAGTGAACAGGAGTCTTAAACAATTGCACTATCATGTGGGATTGATACATTTTAGAAATCCTTCTGTTTTAGGGTTTCGCAACCTTCGATAATGTTCTCTTACAAAGCACAAGTGGACGACGCGATGGACGAAGACACTGTGTCATTACCGCACCAACAGAGTTTTTCATCCTTGAAAACCGACAGCGATTACATCTATCAGGTCCATACTCCTTCTATTCACATACCGCTGTATGATTCCTATGCATCAAAATCCTCTAGACCGAGAGCTTCTCTTTATTCCTTAACATCCGCTAAAGACCCCAAACATAATGACTTAAGTACTTTTGATTCACCAGTTAAGTCGTATCGCTCGACATCCGGTATTAGAAGCTTTGGTAGAGATTCCAGCATAGAAAAAGACGTTTCGGAAGTCGAGTATCCCTTAACTAAATCTACCACCATCCAAAAAAGCGTGCCGGATCTAAGACTCTCCAGCCCGATTCGAAAAGCCGTTCCTGATACATACGATGATCCCAGTAGCGTCTCACATTTATTTCTTTCGACCGACACCGCTAGTAACTTCTTTTACAAACCAAACACAATTGACAGCAATATTAATTTATTTTCTCAAACGAGGAAAAGTAGCTTAGAGAGTATATCACCTAAAACGATCATAGATCACGTGACTGCAGTTGAGAACCTTTCGTACGGATATGACAGTTTCTCAGAGATCCAGATATCTCAGGGTCCAGCATTAGAAAATACCTTACAGTCCATTTTGGAGAGCGGAACGCACGAAATCGAAACAGAAGTTCCTAAAAAATCTCGATTAAAAACAACTGACACTGACAATTTAGTCAAAGATGGTACTGCTAGTGCAGGTTCGAGATGTTTAACGACGCGTATCAGCAGCGAGATGTTTAAACCCTCGGACGATATGTCTCCTAATTTATCCGATTCAAACGTCACGCAACAATTACTTCCTAGAGCGACTTCCTTCACAACCGGCGCGCATAGAAAGAGTAAGAACGATTCGAAGGAAAGAGAGCCAGGTGGCTTAAGTGATTATTTGTTATCCATAACATCCCCGAAATTTGTGAAACATAAAAGGAGTGAGGCACATCCCAATCCCTCCGCGGATTCAGATTTTTACACGCAAACTGAATCTTTGTAAATAGCTTATTTATATGTACCGCTACAGTCGACTCACTGTGTATGTACATATCGTAGATTATCTTCCTATAAGTTTTACGTTAATTTTCTTAATTATTAATCCTTATATTACAACGAATATGGTGAGGTACCATTCGAGAGCTTTATCTAACTGTATATATCTGAGCATGTTTAGAAATATCGTGCAATTAAACGTATTGATGTAGTCACAATGCACTTGGTTTCATTTATTTACACTAACTTCGGGCAATCACTCCCACTGGCAACGATACCACTCTGCTGTCTTTTTACGGATGAAATCTCGTGAACGTTTTCATATAATATTTCGTTAGGTGTACATTGTACACTGTTAGCACCAATGCTTCAATGTATTATATTATAATAGTTATACGTGAGCGAAACTTGATATTTTATTATTTTAAAATGCTTTTGGCTGAATTTTTACGAGCTTCCGTATATTGCGCAGAAATATAATCGTTATAGCCTCACAATAATTTCCCTCCTAAAGCTTCTGTCCTCTTATTGCACTTGTGTGAAATAATGTCGAAAGTGAAAAATTATGTGAATTTTATTTTGTGTAGAAAATAAATCATATGACTTCTCACTTCCGAACTAAAAAATGTTGAATATCAATTTAACACAATATTCAAATAACACAATCACGTTATGTTAATAATGGATATATTAAAAATTCAACGCAAACTTTAACAAGGATTTCAGTAGATCGTTTCTAACATAAATGCTTTTTACTGTGTATAATTTCTGATAAAATATCTAAAAAAAAGTTCAAGGTATTTTTTTTTCAAAAATTATAGAATGAGAAATATCTTAGAATATTTTCACATATATGAAAAATTCTAAGAATAGATGTAGACTTTCTCAATATTTCTAAAAAATATTCCAATTTGTATAAAAATTCTGAGAAAATTTTTACCAGGGAGTGTGCATTGAGAAAACGGGAGTCTTAATAAATTAACTGACTGATTGACTATGATTAGGGATCTGCCTTGATAAATGCAAAGCGGAATGTTCTTTTTTTTCTTTCCAGAATCACAGTGTTTATGACTCGACCCAGTTCGACACGAACACTACGCCAATCAACCCGCTCTACGCGGCGTCTCTTCAAAGCCCAGATAGTATTACCGGTTATAGTATAGACAGTCAAGAAACGCCGAATCCGCCGAATGGTTACCAACAATGAATCGTCGCTCATAATCGATTCGGAGTGTGCTATAAAAACTAGAACGAGCCTGCGTACAAGTTACTTGACGATCAAATTGCAGTTTCGCTAAGAGCTTTGTGTGATCTTCTCTAAATGAGGATTTGTTACTTTTCTTCGAAAAAAAAATAGCATCTCATGCGAGAAAAAGTTCAAGCTCGAAGTGAGATAGCGTGCGATTGTGAATCCAACACGAAAAGATTCTAGTCGCCCTTGGGTATTTTTAGGGCCACGTAACATTTACGGAGAAAAATACGAATGCTTTTCGTATTTTTCTCCGAAAATACGATCTGCTCGGTCTCCATGTGATAGTTGGCATCGATGCCCAAATTGTGATTGGAAACGCTGGAAGAAATCTCGCAAAATCCGGAATCTCGAGTTTAGCTTTAGTTTGCTTTACTTAGGGCAAATTCTTGAAAGATGATTAGCAATAGCGTATTAATTCACAATAGTTTTGTACTTAAATAGACTTTGAAACGTCGAGTGAATTTTTACTGCACGTGAAAATAGAATATTCTTTTTGGCGATGTTACGCATTTATTTTAAAAACGTAGGTCATTCTAGGATTCGCATACTAGGATTCGATCCCCCCGATCGCAGAGATTAATTTTCCATGCTCTCTTTATCCATTTTAATCTGTAACTGGAACATATTCGTGATCTTGGGGTTTTTCCTAATTTTTAACGATTTGAAATTGTATGTTTTACAATCTTTTATTTCACAGTTTTAAATTTGAAAAAAAATCTTAAAAAGATCAAAAACCTTAGTGGGTTTTTGACCCAAGAATCCATATGTTTCTCATTAACGTCGAAAAAAATATGTGTTCTTGTTACGGATTAAACATATTTTTTACCTAGGCGTAAAATCAGTATATATAGAATAGTAATTAAAACCAAATTCACTTTTAAATGCCTTTGATTAGCGTAGTTAATATATAAATGCGACTTTTAGAATGTCCTATACACACGGTGTTGATCATCATCGTGAAGCATCATCTCCGTCGATAAATGCTGTTGTTTTATATTGAAAACTGCAAGGTTGATGTGCCGGCCGTGGATTCCTAGTAAGACAAACAAAACACTTAGATTTAACTTCTGAAACTTGCTTATCGTTTCTCCGTCCTTTTCATCAAAGTGGACGTCGTATCGCCCGAAAGTCCTCATGTTGCGTGCGAAGCGATGCGCAAGCGACAAGCCGGACACTCGCTATTTTCTTACTTTTGCATCGAAAATCATTAGATCGATTAAGGGACAATAGGAGTCATTAAAGTTAAACGTCGCGCGGAGAAAATTTTTAGACTTAAGGAAAGAAACTCTTCAAATGCTCCAATAATTACGAAGACTCCATCCATGATGTATATACATGATCTGTAATTCTAGTGTAAAGGATCGTACTATTTATATATCTTAATATATACATACATATAATATATATATATTTATCAATATATTACGTATCTCCGTATCGTAATTAAATTCGTACAACTGTGACAGATTTAAGATACTAATTGCTCCTGCGCTGCCCGCGTTTTTCGCCTGGACGTTCATCTTGTGCGAGGAAAGAGGGGAGATAGAAGATAAAAAGGAATATGAAATTATAGCATCATAGAAGCGTCCACTATCATCATTCTCGAAGACGCGTTCATGAGGTTGTAGATTCCTCCGTTTTTCCTAGTGCATTAGAGGAAGGAGGGAATTCAGGAGCGAGCAAAATTAATAGTGATACAACGTAACTTATTTTCTAGGATATAAATTCGTTCGAACTTGTATATACGGAACGGTGTGCGTGGAACGATGTTGTACACGATGAATCTCTGTCAATTGCAATTGCTTTTTACCATCTCTGACTATCCTGCACTCCTCACGAACGTTACCTGCGATCGTCTGACCGTGTGATTTTTTTGTAAGCATCGAGTGCAGTGTACAAGGCAATATTGTGACGCGTCATATAGCTATACCTAATTTTAAAAAAAGTAAAATAAACATGAATAACGATTCAACGTATTCAATTTAATTTCTCGATAATCTTATCCTGCCTCTCGATTTTTATCAGAATTACTATAAATTAGGTGTGTCCTTACATACCGTGTGTACCGAGGGATCGTTGACTCGTGTCGCTTTGCACACTGATCGCCGCATTTGACGTCATGAAAAACTTTCTCTTTACATTAACTCGGTCAATGGCGTACGTTATTCAACGAGATTCGACGCGAGATTGAGCTCGCGACGTGTCGTGCCTGAAATCGGCAAGTCCAGAGACAAACGTTCAGCAATACAAATAGTTCGATTCGTTTGTCCGTGACACGACCGAGGCGCGATATAAAAAAGCGCGGATCGAATAGCAAAGAGTTAATTCTTTATGCAATTAATTGAGCGGATCTAAAACTTAAATTATGCTCTTATCTCGTGCCCTCCTTTCATAGTTTGGCTGGTAGGAAAGGATGAAAGTCCCAAATCTTGCATACTATCGCGTCGTCACACGTGAAAGCTCGAAGCACGTCGGGATCTGCAAAGAAAAGACAAAAGAGCAAAATAAATCCACTTTTCATCAGCTGTTTTCTGTCATTTGTGGTAAAAACTAAAAGTTAAGTTCGGAAAAGTTAAAAGAGATATTTTCACAGTCTTATTAATTGATGACTATAATCATTGTTCACGCGATGTTCAGTAATACATGAGAAAAAAGGAGTTATTTTAGTCTGATTCTAGATGATGACAAGATAAAATAGAAATCAAGAATAATAAAATTGCAATTAAGGCTTGATCGTTTCTTAATTATAAGCTCGATTATAAATATTATACATATTTACATAAAAAATGTCTAAACCACGTGAATGTTTAGACATTTATAATTAAAAAACGAAATTACCGAAATTTTGTTCTTGATTTTGTAATCCTGAATATACCTACAGTACATACGAAGTACACAAATTTTGAAATAAAAATCAAATAAAATAGAGAACACATAATAAAAATATCTTGAATATTTTTTATTCAAAATGGAATCCTTTTCAAGTAGTATATACCACTTTGCTCTCGTTTGAATATTCTTCTAATTATTTTCACTAACTTCAATTGATTGATCACAGCGGTTTGAATTTCTGGAATATTTATATAATTATTTAGATATCCAAAGATTATTTTCAGATCTGTATCTAGCTAAATTTTTAAATACTTCAGCCAAACTATTCTTTTTATCCAATATTATTTATATGACATGACTATGTTTGCAGAAAAGATTAAAAAATCCGCTTGAACGCGCACAAGTTTCATTTGCTTCTCTCTGCGACGTGGAAGGCTTACGGTTCATTCCGTCCAAATTGTATAGTCGTTAGATCGTCAGGGTCAATTTAAATTTGTTTACTGACTATCAGTGCGCAAGTATTCCCGTAGGGGCCCGTTCAGTATGGCAGCCGGCACCGCCAAACTCATCCGCGGGTAGAGCATGGTGCTGTCCGAGGAGAGGACGTTGCACACGACTATTCCCAGCATGTCCCCGGTCGCACGGCTGACGATCGGTCCGCCGCTAGTACCGCTCTGGACGCAACAGGTCGTCAGGAGTGCACAGTCCATCGACTTGGAGACTACGCCACCGCTGATAGTCGGCCGGATGGACGAGGAGAACGGAAATCCTATGGAGACTATCGGCTCGCCTGCAAGCACACGAAACGAACTTGTTAGCCGAATTTAGTCCATCGAATGTCTGGAATGTTTAGTAATTCAACCCGACGTTACTAAAACAGGAGTGACCCTAGGTATCGTAAAAGTTCTCTAGTGAAAAAAATTTCATCTCTTATAATATTTTTAAAAACTGATTGTATTTTAAAATGAAAATTTTTGAAAAAAATACCTTATATTTCAGAAATTATAAGATAAAAATCTTAGAAATTTTAGAATATTTCAGAATTCATGAATATAAAGAATTTTAGAAAATATATAGATCGATTTTCTTAGTACTTCTAAAAAGTGATTCAATTCGTATAAAAAATCTGACAAATTTTTTAAAAAGTTATAATTAATAGTTTTAATATCAACGTAATTCTGTATATTTTTGCTCGCAAAGAGAGTGCTTTTGAAAATTCTGCGTCACTGCTCATGTAACATGCTCAATAAAGCTCTTATAGAATGTGTGGCAATAGACTTTTATTGCGATCGGGTAAATAGGATGACTTATGTGTCGATTTCTAAGTTGGAAGAATAAGGCCAAATATCAATTTCATCCTCAACGACGATCAATTGACCCAATTTTTCACAATTATATGTTATTTCTGTTCCGATGGAAGAAGGTCAATGTCCCTGGCGTTGAGGCGCCAGGAAATTGTTTAACACGCTGCTGGATATATCGCTAATTTCCTCCTATTACGAAGAAAGCCACAAGAGTAAGCTTCGATATACTATCTGTCATTCCAAATAGTAACAATTTGAACTATTTGAAGCAGCTAAAATTATTGACAGCCACTGCATCGCTTTTGATGCCTGAAACAAAGAGGATTTGACAATACGAAATATATTTACCCTTTAAAATTGCAGTATGAGACAACCGTGCGGATCTCAGCGAGGGATCCACGTCCTGCGGATCCACCCTCAATACAGCGATGTCATAGGGTTGATTCTCTGGCGTTCTATACAACAGTTTCGCCCGGATACATGAATTGGTCTTGTCCGGCCTCATTATGATCGATATCTCTCTTTCTGGCGCCTGTCAGAGTTCATTTTGACTTAGTTATTTTATTGAACATTTAATATTGCAGATAATATTCTAATATTAATAATCCAATAATATATGTATATTGCCGCATACTGAATTTATCACGCAGAATAAATTTAATATTTTCATATTGCGTGCTATAATATACTGCGTATTTTCTATTTTTCTTTTATGCGAATAATAAATATGTCTATTAATATTTCTTTATAAAAGTTCAATTTTTACCTCCGCGACGACGTGCGAACATGTTAGGAATGTACCAGTATCCTTATGCACGAGGACGCCTGTACCCCAATTAATTCCACATCTAACGAGCACGACGCCTCTATCTAATGCCGCTATATGAAGAAGGATGATAAAACAAATCTTTGCAGACATAGATAATAATAGAAAATAACATTCATTAACAAACCATCTGCAGTTTCTTGATATGTAATCGGATGACAAGAAAGATTCTTTTTCCGTAAAATGTTAAGCACACACGGCGCAAGATTAGCGGCGAAAGTGTAATCCACCCATTCCCCGCGACACCAGCTTAATGGCGCTATCACCATGCCACTGATAATTCTGTGTTTGCTAAAAAAATAGTTTATAGTGAGACAATTTTAAACAATTTTTACGATAAGATGAACCATCGATTTTATTATTATCACACGTGCGATTAGTTATCTTTATTGAAATCTTCCTAAGAGATAACTTAGATTTTAAAATTATTGGAAAATTTTATATATTTGTGACTACATTAATAAGGTAAATCCGGTATATACGCCTAAGGGAGATTTAATTTATCAAGTACTATTTACCATGTTTAAGGCAAATATTCCATAGGGATGGGATATACGGCTCATGAAAAATTTACAAATAATGCATATAAATAAAACGTAAAATGACACAATAATTTATAAAATGCGTTTATAAAGTTTTATTAAGAAATAAAAATAATAAATGTGTACATGAAGTAATAAATTATAATTACAATCTTCCTACATATATTAGAAGTGTTATGACAAGAGGTACATATTTCATGTAATGCGTTTATTGTATTTAGTGCACTGATTTCAATTTGCGCACTTTGTATGTTTTGGGTATAAATCCTGTCCGCTAAAAATGCTGTATATCTCAAACAGGTGGAATATACAAGAGATAACAAACTAAACAAAAAATACGAAAGCAAAGCATTTGTATTTTGCTATACAACATGGTTTACTATTCCTTTACACGTATGTATCACGAAATAACCACTAGGTCTTTTACGCCCTACAGTAATCATTTTATGTAGATTATAATTTATGATAACGCTACTTATTACAGTGACAAATCGATTCAACTCACAATAATTTCATTAATATTAACAGTAAGAAGCTAAAATTATAATTCAATACTAATATAACATAAAGGCATGTAACAGAGTTGCGAGAAAATTATCCCCACTCCTTCTATTTTTTCTGACTTCTGCGGCGTAAATCCCAGTGCGGCGTATTTGCCGGGTTTATCCTATACATTATGATATATCTGTTAAACATTCTAGTCGGAGTAACCAGAAATTTTATTACGGCAACCAGAATTCTGATTAGTACGATTAGAATGCATTTTGTTTATACTTTTTGTTGGTACAACCCAAACATATTTAAATCAGTATATAAATTTCCATATAAATGTATGTATGTGCATATATAAATACATAGAACCCTATAAGAGTAATTATAATTACCTGTCCGGCGGGATGATGTAAACGGGACCGCCCTCGCCACCGGGAAACGCATACGCGTCCGTCATGATAACGCAGCCCTCGTCACCGACGACGTTACTGATAACACCGTGAGCAATCGAGCCGGCGAACACAGGATTGCCGAAGGGCGTCGACTCAATTATTACGGATGACCCGCGGATAAGATTCCGCGGAACTTGATCCAGTAAACAAGACAGGGCTTGTTCAAGCGACGTTTCTACGATCGATTCGTCGGAATCGTAGATACGGACGAACAGAAAAATCGACCGTAGTGATCGAGTGAACTCGGATGACTTGGGGAAGCTCCACGTTTTGAAGAATTCGTCAAAGGTCTTCTTTAAGAGTGGACACTGCCAGGCAGCCACAATCATACCGTGATGTTCCTTTAATAAACTTGATCGGAGATCGTCATCGCTTCCTAGATTACGATAGATTCGAAATTTCAACTCGCTCGTGAGTTCTCTTGGTACTGTTATGAGTTCTCCCGGTACCATGTTCGTAATGAAGTTCGATACTGCATTATAGGATTTGTCGATAATCGGACCCAATACGGTACCGTGTGTCAATATCCAATCCGTTGAGATCGAAATACCGGAGCATCCTTGCGGCAACGTCAATGGATCTTTGTCAATCGATGAGTGGAGTAATAGAGCGCTGCTCGGAGTATTCATCCTTCTCAATGCTGTATATAAAAAGAAGGGAGGTTTTATGATTTTTGTATGGTTGCAAAAAATAAATGTATTTAAAGAATTAAAGATAATACACTAATATACTTTTTAAAAGTATATAAAGCGATATTTTCTTATCTTTCTTTTAATAACACACAAAATTAATGCAACATTCTTAATACTTCGATTGCCAAGCTGTGTTCGGCGTTAAGTTTAATACCCCATTATTTTAAAACTTTATTCAAGTTGATATATTATCTCTATACTGTAAACAAAATTTTGCAAACAAAATTTTAGTAGAGATCTTATCAATTTTTATAACTCGTTATCCCTTCGAATAAATAAACTTCAACCTTTTTCTGTATATCCGATCAAGACACGGCTGTCGCACCTGTTACAGCCTAAGTAACAACGTGTTTTGTAACACGACAGAAATATTAAGCGATCAAACATGGGGATACTCTCGCAGGGAGCACAGCTGCCACATTCGTCGCGCAATTCAACGGTGAAAGGGTTAATTGTCGCGAGCGCGGCACCGTGAAATCGCGGTGCTAGCTCGATAAAAAGGGCCGACCGATGAAGAGAGGAAAAAGGATGGAGGGAAAGGAAAGAAGAAAAAAAAAAGAGACGTGGTTTATACCGCCGCATAATCGTGAGTCACCATCGTGCGCGGTGAACTAAAAAGAACGAGATCAGAAGTAGAGGAGCGGTGAAGTCAGGAATGACTTGTACATCTGCATCGTTCACGAACTAGGAAATCCCTTTGCAAATACCGTATTACGATCACATAATTAACGATAACAATGCAAATATGTTGCGAGAAAAAGACGGCTCTCTAGGTTCTTATAGTCTTGAGACTTATTGGCTACGTTCACAGCAGAAAAAGCAGTTCTGCAACTGTTGCAAAATTCTTGAATACGATTGGTTCTTGCTTTTGGTTCCTTACGGATCTAAATGTATAAATCAATCATATTAAAGAATTTTGCAACAGTTGCGAAGCTGCTTTCTCTGCTGAACGCAGCCATTGTTAGCCTCAAGTTGGAATTTTAAAAATATATCGCTTCTTTGCTACAATAACGACACAACTAAAAAAACAGTTTTCCAGAAAATGCAGCTTTGAATCATTAAAATTCTATAACATTAATCTTTAAATATAATTTTATCGTGATGAATTACAGAAGAACAAAATTATCTTCTTTTAAGGATGGTTAATAAAGTGTCTGTAACATTTTTTACCAAGAGTGTAGATATCTGGCTTTAAAGAGTTTAAAGAGAAATATCTCAGGATGTAGGGAATCACGCGGCGTGTTAAACGGCGGTGGTCCGTCGCATTTTTGCACGGCCATTAGCAAAGTGGAGCACGGTAGAGGAAAATCTTTTTCCAGGATAATAAAAAAGTGCTGAAAATAATCGTGACTCATTGGCTGAGGCATGCATAGTGCACGATAAGAAAAACAAGCAAACGCAAAAAACGTTCGCGAGACGAACGCGCGAGAGTGCATAGAATACGTCATACTTTTGTCATAATAAGCGTGTGACGTATTAGAAGATCCGGTTTTCTTGGAACGTACATAAGGGAACTGGTTTGATGGCACGTGTCACGAAAAAAAGATCTAAGAGCAGGAGGGGGAGGGGAAGAAGGGCGCCCAAAAATAAACACGAGCAGACAGAATCGCAGATGTCTGAAGAGTCTACGACGAGATGATGACATATAATGAATGCGGGAGACATAATCGGCGCTAAAGAGAAGCACGACAATTAAACAGATGAACAAAAAATAATTTTTTTCGAATACTGGAACAAGACTAGTCATTTCTAGTCAAACACAGAACGCAGAACAAGACTAATCTGTAGTTTTGGTGTTCTTTTTCAACCATTTTATAGATAGAGATGAAAGGATTCTGGGAAAAAAGCGCGCGTCAACGCGCCATTCTCAAGCTGACGTGTCTTTTCTTCTTTTTTCTCTTTAGTTTCGAGTATTGTTAACGATCCTACGAGACTATCCAGATAACACACGAGTGTGTTACAGGTGAAAATTTCATAGTAAGACGTGGCCGAAATCGTAAAGTAAGCTCGAAATAATCTTTATCGCACCTATAAAGTTCTAATCGCATCGTAAATGTAATTATTCAGTTCTTTCGTATTGTTTCTTTTGTCACTGAGAGCAGTATTCTGATCTTCCGATTCTTCGGCGGAACGAATTAAAACTGGCACCGCGCAAAGTATTTAAACATTAACTGAATCTCCGTCTACTTTGGAATTCACGGTCCCCCTTTCGAAACAGCCGGTGCTTCTTCCCGATCGACTTTTGTGTTCTCTTCTTCTTGCTTCCTCCCTCTCCTGACAATGATGGCCGTGCGACCGCTTGCCAGCTTGCCGACCGATCTTCAATGAAGATTGCCGACTATCCCTCTCGTGTTTCTTCCTCTTCTTTCGCTTCTCTTGCATACGAGATGCATACACGAACATAAATTTGCATCATCGGCCAACGTGTAGGCGAAGTAAGGTCCGTGAAGTTCACCAGATCGGAGCTCGCCAAAAGCACCAGCGGCATAACACATTTTTATAGTTATGATTAATTTTTATAATTTTTAGAGTTGTGATTAATTGAATGAAACGAGTCAATCACTAAAATAAATTCATATATTCTATATTACCTTATATTTTATAATTACGAAATAAATCTATTTTTCTTAGTTTGTTCTTAGTTTATTCCTAATTAAACAGAATTTATGACACGCCTATGCATATATTTATAATATAATACATATTTGCTATATCCGGTAGATATCTGTAGTACCGGATTGGTAATTCCAATTAGGAAAGCGTAAACAAGATTTGATTTATGAAATAGATGTGACGATGTCCCTCGCTTACGATAATTCTCACCAACTTAGCTGTTAAGTGTTATTCGCAACTTGAACGAGTTGAACAAAATGACGACTACGAATTGGATACCCTAATGGATGCATCAGTTGATCGCTTCGTTTTGTCTCTGCTTCTCCACGAAGTTTCTCGAAAAAGAACATAGTCTCACCACTTACGGATACGCGATTAATTTATAATGCGGGGAGACGTTAGATAAACGCCTAATTAACGTTCGCGAACTAATTTTGCTACGATTCTCTGTCCGCATAAAATATCGCCGTAATTAAGTTCAAGTCAGCATTAGCGAAATCTACAAGAGAGAACAAATGGACTTGAGATTAGGAGAGACGAGAAGAGATAGTGTTCCGTGAAGTTTTTTAAAGAAATACGTTCTCTTATAAAACTACCAAGAGTCAAATGTAATGTTTGTATACACAGAATGATATCTGCAATCTTCTTGCAAAAGAATTTATCGCGAACGCATAAATTAAATTCGTATAACAAGTTATATCGAATTGAAATCATTTCTAAAAGTGGCCACTACTCGTATTCAATATATCGTTTTTATTTAGTTAAAATGATGAAGTTAAACAATTTATTAAAGAAATGTATTTGTCTCAAATTTAATTATTTACTAAATGCATATTTAATATAGATGCTATTCGCTTAAAAAAGAATTCGCTTAAGCAAGAATTGATTATACGTAGTTATTTTTTGAAGCATGTTACATGTTTTACGTTAACGTAAGAAATTTTGAAACATATGAAGGTTAAAAATAATAAAATATTATTGAACTTAAGAAATGGTTTAAATTTGAGCCTTTAATATATATTTAACAGTGCAACTATTTTGCTCGAAACATCCGCGAAGTCGTCATCACCTACCACAATTTTTTCTACTCGCCACTCATTCTATATCATTATGATTATACATTATACTATTGTTAGATATCAAAAGAGCAATAGCAATTTCTTGTGTTATATAAATCAATCTATTTCTGCAATATCATTTGTTTCAAAGTAAACATCCATCTTACGTATACATTTATTAAATAAATTTAAGCCAATACATTTCCATGTGTTAAATAATTTAATTTCACTGTTTTAATCAAATTAACGCTGTACAGGAACACGACCTATAGAAATGATTAAAAGTAACTCAAAATAGGTCTAATTTGATGTTATATGAATTTAACAGTGTAAGGATCCTTTTTGTATATTTAAGCGAGAAGGTGGTCCATGTAGCACAGAGGCTTGCAGCTCATTTGCAATGTTGCCGCAATATTACTGAAAGGTTGCAATATTGCTGAAATGATCTGTGCTATGGGGAGGAGGCACGTACTCGTCGCGCCTGTCTGATAACTGACCGGTTCTACTGCGAGCGGTGGAGATGCGGCGCGGCGCGCCGCCGCTATCCATAATAATTTTCTGCTCGTGACTTAGATCGAATAACGATGGTCTTCCGTACTATTTAAGTCACGCGCTGGCCTCGCCGCTCGCGGCGCACGTTCAATTACTGAAACATGGCAGGGATAATCGGATTTCGCAAACGCCGCCATGGAAATTCTACAAGCCCAGGCCTCGCCTTGCATCGTGCGAGCGAGCGAACTCCTTCAGCGTACACGCAATTTATGCGATAATTAATAAGTACTCGACCGCGTGGATCGACCGCCGGATGGCCGCCGGCGGTGGTCATTCGAGTTCGATTTTTCTTCCGCGGGAGTCTTAGAAATCCACGTGCGCTTTTAAAGCGTTCTTATATTTCTACTTGCGCTTCGTGTAATAATTAAAGATACCACGCGAGAAATCTTATTAGTTATATTTAACCAAACAAATTGCTTGATTAGGTGATTATAATCAAAATTGTAGATCTTTCTGAAATTTTGATTATCCGAAATTTTGCTGGATACATTGCAGATTTGAAAATAATTTTGTTAGACTACCAAAATAATCACGTGACCAATGCAGCAAAAAATTTTGATATTCTAACAACGTTTAAGCTAGATATGAATCTAAAGATAATTTCGTTTCCAAATATAAATCGGCAATTAATATGGCATCATTAAGATGGCACCAAGAATACTCAAAAAAGATGTATCTCATCTCTGCCATAAAGGAACATGTCTATATAAGCATACGACGTGCCAAGGTCGTCGCTGGTTCGGCCCAAGGCCATCCCTGGTACGATCGTGTCCAGAAAGCACGTAGGTCGCGCTAACTCGACGATCATCGGCATCAAGCCGCTGGTTTTCTTCTCATCGCCGGGGGGATCGGCTTCCTTTCGTGGTAAAGGAAAAATCGGACTCTCATTCGGGATGGGAAATCGCCGGAGTTGGCAAAAGGAAGAAACTACAGCCAAGAGAAGCCGTTGGGGCGTGTCCGGGACTGGTAAGCTGGACTAGTTTTTGCTCGAGTCTTGCACCGGTAGACCGCTTGGCACCTCGGAACGTACGGTGCATCGTGCAGCTCGTTATCGTGCTGGCTGGAACACGATCCACGCCGCCGAGCTCTCGACGTGGACGCGACATTTCTCAGCAGGGACTGCATTTTCAAAATAGGAAAATTCGGAAAGATCGATAAAAATCAGCAACATTAAACATCTCTAATTGCAAATTAGAAATTTTTAATCACTCGATCGAATTCTCATATTCAACTATTTCGAATCTTGTTAATGTCTCTTACTTTTTTTCAATTTATTTAATTTTGATTAAGACGTACGATCATGGACTAATGGAATTAGGAACAGTACAATTTCGAAATTTCTTCATATAACGTTTACAGAATTGAAAACCCTCTAAAAAAATTAAAAAATTATATACGTGTCGATATAATTTTTTAATTTTTTTTTTGTTTAGATTAAGTTGAGCATCTCACAATTGATTTTTATATTTATATTGCGGAAAGAACGGTTTTGATAAAATATAAAAAAAGTTTAATTAGAATGAGATCTGAAAATGATTTTATTTGGATCATCAAAGAATTATGATATAGAACGTGCAAGCTGCTTGTTTGAATGTCAAAACTTTTTGTAATTTGTACACTAATTGTAAGCTTGAACATCATACATAATTATAATAAATACTTTAATAGTTCAACAAAATTATTTTCACATCCCCGTATCTGGTTAGATACTTCAACAAAATCATTTTTTCCGTGTAATAATATCTACACTGAAAAAAAGATTGGCTGCTGCAACAAATTATTATAGATGGTAAAATATGGCACAGCATTTTTAATTGGTTGCAGTAGCCAATTTTTGGTTGCGTTAGCCTATCCGCAATGTTAGTATAGGATTTCGATAGGCTAACACAACCAAAAATTGACTGATACAACCAATTAAAAATGCTATGCCATATTTTACCATCTAATTTGCTGCAGCAGCCAATCTTTTTTTTTCAGTGTAATCGTGTACATAAATTCCGTTCCTAAGAAAAATTTTATCGCATATAATTATAACTAAAATAAAAAGATACTGCCGATCGAAAATTCAGAAATGAACCATGAACGGGGATATTTCCCGATCGTAATAGAGTTCATCGCGATTTGAGGATCGTTTTAGACATCGTAAAGGTAGTCGGTTATAATAGTCGGCTTGACTCGAGGAAGACATCCGAAGAATGCAGCGGAACGATCGCAAAGCGTAGTAATCTAAAAAAAAAATTAATTCGGAGCCTTGATATACAAGGACGAGTATACTTACCTTCGACAAAGTCTATAAATAACCGTATATCTCGTCGCCATGCGACATCTTGAACGTTTCCTTACGGGGCGAAATCCGCTCTCCGTTTTTCTTCAGAGTTTTTGATCGCTCGAGCAGAAATCGTGCTTTCGTATAATCGCGATGACAGTTTCATAATTCAATTAACGATTTCACTCATTGTCAGTATTGCCGATCGCTTGGGACGCCTTTATGACCAGCACGTTTCGACCGGCGCGGCGGCGGGCGAACGTTCGTGAATAAATATGTACGTTCGTGGGACAACTCGATCTGAGAAATTGCCAGCATACATTCGTTGGAAAGTTTAAGCGACATTTAATAAATATTCTGATCCGACGTGAAAGCGTAGTAATTTACGCAAGGTAATTCCTTGTGTAAAAGGGGTCCACACTGATACTTCGGTAAGAGGAAATAAATTATGATGCCAATTTCAGAGATCTCAATTTTATCGCTGCAAATCTCTCATGTCCAGTTGTACTCTAAAAATTCAGTTGGCAGAGAAGTGCCGTCCGTTATGTCGATTTTATGATATATGTATAATGTTTTTTTTCCTTAAATAATTAAACCAAAAATAAGTACAGAAGAGTCATGTTCGGTCAAAGCGGTAGAACCTGAACGTGTGAATTTTTACAATTTTCAGTTTAAACAAACTGCTCGCTGATTATTATCACTTTTTATCTTTTTAATTCTTAAAACTAGAAAAAATAGATTTTTAAGTTGAATCAAGATTAATCGAGGTTAATTTACAATGAATCGGACTTAAATGTAATCGGATTTAAATGTAAGTTAGAGATTCAAATTAATGTACATTGGTAGAAACAAACATCAAGAGAAAGGCAGAGAAAGAGGAAAAAAGGACGATTCGTCGCTTCGCCTCTTTGGCATAGAACCTTCGATATCACCCGTTGTTTTACACACGTGCACAGATCGCATTGTGGACCATGATAATGGGCTATTGTTCCGAAGTAAGTATCGCGCGAATATGGCTCGGCGAAGAATCAAGAAGAGGGCAATGCCGTAGCGACATGTTCGATAAAGTGTTCTTGTGTTTTTTTTCCTTTTCGCTGGGCCGTTCTCCCGAGAGTTCACAATCATCGATACAGTACCGAGATCAAAGCCTTCGTCGTCCCGCCGCTCGATCGACGATCGGCAGGTTCGATATCTCTAGGGTAATTAATAGTGGTAATTCCATCGTTTTATCGCAAAGAGCACATCGCGAAAAGCGTCCATGCCGCAGAAAGCTATTTTAAAACACAGAGGATGTTTTGTGTTACCAACGTCGAGGTCAAAGAAATCTATCGGAAAAGAAATCTATCAGTCAGAATGATTTTATCGAAAACGTTCAAGTGTAGAGAAGTGCGTATATCCATTAGTAATACTCCCCCCTTCGATTTCTTTTGCATTCGAGATTTCAATTTTTTCATACATGACCTGTGCAGATAACCCATATAACATAGAAGATTGCTGGAACGCTGAAATGCTGCTGTAATATTGCTGGAATGATCTGCAATGTTCGGAAGCTTGCAGCAACGTTCCTGTAACGTTTCAACATATTGCATATTCCAGTACAATGTTGCAGAAACATTGCAGAAATATTTTTTATACTATATCGCTCCTTTTCTTCAAAAGGACACGATTCGGAAAACATAATTTTCGAGTTTTTACTATGAATAAGTTAAGTAAACATTATATCTTATTATTCATAAAAAATGAACTAACTTAACTTCATAAAAAATCGTCATTATCGTTAAAACTTAACAAGAGTAATTTTTTTAAGAATTATGGAATAAAAATGACATTTGATCTTTGATTCGAAATCAATGATTTTCTGTAAAGTTAAACAATAATTTTTTCCTTTTTCTTAATTTTTTTAATTATATCGTTTTTGAAATAAGGGAGCGATAGTTGAATTTGCATAATGCAAAATTTATCATTCCATGAATTAGTGAAGAGTTAATCAACAATGCTCGATATCAACATTCTCGCGTGATATCAGGTGGCCTTGATTACGTCAGCAGGCGTTGAAACTAGAGAATGGCCGAGAACGGGTGCGAAGAGGCCTCCGTCACCTGAACCAGCTGCCAGCTGGTTTCTCTCCGGGTGTTGAAGCGTATCTGTGATGTGCACGCTCCGATCGGAGAACGGGGGCCCCACAACGAGATTCGCAGGTGCGAGAGGTGAGGATGCAAGCAACTCTCGCTTATCTTACCGAGAAATCGTCCTCACTCTTGCCGCGGCATCTTAACGAACGGAAAACGAGCGATGGCGAGTCAGCGTTGAAGAAAGGGAGAGAAAGAGAGCAGAGTAGAGAAGTCGAAGAGCCATTTCGAAGTCGCCTTCGGGGTGTGGCCGGTCGTTTTTATTCTCCGAGTTGTCTCCCAATTGGGACTTCTTTCTCTGTTAGCATTATCTTCCAATATTTACATATTAATATAAATTAATGCGTATCGCTAAAAAGATAGTGCTTTCTATAGAATTATTTAAAATTATCTTTAGAGTTCGAGTTGGACGGAATTTATGTCTGTGGAGATCTTGAAAAGAGAGTGCTGACGATAAGAGGAGCGAGCGAGTGCGCCGTAAAAAGAACAAGAATCTAAAGAAAACTTCTGTAGAAAAAGAAACAGAGGGAAAAAAACTTCACTGAGAAAAACGTTCTGCTTGTACCAATAAGTACAAACGAAACAATTCTGATTACGGTAATCGAATTTCTGATTCTTGCAACTAGAATGTTTGATAAACTCAACTATAGTCTAATTTTTGCGGAAAGAAGTTTTGCTGAAATATTTAAAAAATTTAGATACAGATTTTTGACAATAATTGTGTTGAATATTTAAAATAATTATGTAGGATACTCAAGCTGATTTCTAAAATGTTAAAACTTTTTGCAGCATTGCTCATCATGCTTGAATTTCCTCATAATTACTTTCGTGGTCCAACAAAATTATTTTCACACCTGTATCTACCTAAAAAATTTTAGATACTTTAACAAAATCTTCTATGGTTGAATCTATCAGAATTCCAATGCACCGAGACTTTTTTCCAATGTTTGAAAAGAAAAGAGGTACACACATTCAGAGAAAAAGACGAATATGGCAAAAGAGAGAAATAGAAAAGAAGGGAGATAGGATGAGGAGAGAAAAAAAATAGGCATAAAGAAAAAAGACAAAGGGAAAGAAAAAAAGAACAGGGAATTGGAAGACGAAGTAAAGCCAATGAAGTGAAAGAGTCGAAGTATGCGTGTACAACGCGATGGAGATGCAGGGAAAGGGAGGTAGGGGTGCGCAATCGGAGCGAGAGGGAAGGAGAGAGTAGAACGTAGCTCGAGCTAGTCGCCTAGACAGCGTGGCAGCGGCGGCAGGAATCAAATAAAACGAGAGCTCGCTCGCGTACGCGCATGCACGTAATCGCGCTGTACAGTGTACAGTGTCTTACAGTGCCTGGCAGCAATGGTTTCTCTCTCTCTCTCTCTCTCTCTCTCTCTCTCCCCTCCCCCCCCCCGGTTTCGGTGGGTCCGGCGATGGCAAATACGCCATGTCGCTTGCAGCGACCGTTGGCGGCGTCTTGTCTGGTTCGTGAAGTTTCTCTCACGAAGTCAATGGTCACGACATCGGGTCGATGCAACTTTTCGAATAGACGTCCACTGTCCCCTCGCGTATAATTAAAGTCTACGACGCTTTGCCTCAAGGTATTCATAGTCCGTTCTTAAGACCGTCTTAAGTAATGTCTTAAGATGCTAATACAGTCCTTTGATTGGCTTATGACATCTTAAGGCTGTAATTAAGACAGTCTCAAATATAAGAATCGATTGTGAATACTGGCCTCAACTGGAACTAATTGTAAGGAACGGGAATGAGATAATAGTCGATAGAAAAATTTGGCCGAAAGTTGACCACTGTTATAATCTATACTTGTAATAAGTAATTCATGCAAAGAACGGTTTTGCTGAAATATCTAAGAATTTATCTAGATACAGATCTGAAAGTAATTTTATTAGACCATTAAAATAATTGAGTATATATCACTTAAACGTTTATGACAATACTGCAAAAAGTCTTAACATTGTAGCAACCAGTTTAAGTGTCCTACATAATTATTTTGATGATCCCCAAACAAAATTGTAAATTTTTAAATACTTTAGTAAACCGTTCTTTCTGTATAATAATCGATGATTACGGTTGATGTTCTTCCATGAGAGACGCATAAGATAGGTTTCTTTGGGAGAACACAAGAAATATATGACCGAATTATTTTTTTACGCTGAGAGAAAAGTGTTTGGCACTTGGAACTATAATTGCACAATAAAATATTAATAATTATGATGAAATGAACTTTATTTTTATAGTTATTACCGTTACAATGTTAGAAACAATAATATTTGTAGTTCTACCACAAAAATATATAATTGACACCTATAAAATGACTATAAGTTACAGTTAAATTATGGTACATAATTGTAACTTTTTTTTCGTTCAGTGCACTGAAAGAAAAGATTGGCTGCTGCAGCAAATTAGATGGTAAAATATGGCATAGCATTTTTAATTGGTTACAGCAGCCAATTTTTGGTTGTGTTAGCCTATTGAAATCTTATATTGACATTGTGGATAGGCTAACTCAATCAAAAATTAGCTGCTACAGCCAATTAAAAATGCTATGCCATATTTTACCATCTAATTTGCTGCAACAACCAATCTTTTTTTTCAGTGTGTAGAAGAAAGCTAGTCTTCTCTTCCATTTTACTTCACTACTTCAATCTATGATATCCAGATTGAATTTAGCGTTAATATCGAGGTCGGTGAAACCTAAACCGCAGCCAGAACTTAGTCAGGGTTAATTTAGCTAATTTAGAGTTAGAGCTACTCCCGACAAGATCTAAGTACTGATGTTTGCAGAGATTGTTTGCGCCTATACTAGTCGTCGTGCAGGTACCGCGACTGCAGCAACATCGTTGTGCCACTTAGCGATCGGTTAGTCCGTTTGCGGTAGGATTAGCGCAGCGCGTAACTCCTCGTTTCTCGTAAAACTCAGTTCTCCGCTCTATGCGATAAATAACGCATGTTTCTGCAATATTAGTTGCAAGGTAAGAGCGCGAGTGTCCGTCGCTAAAAAAAGAGAAACGTCTCTCTCGTTCGGCCTATAAAAGCCATACACTGATTGTGAGAAAAAAATTTGTGGTATTTATAATTATAATTATACTACGTGTACATTTTTTGTGGCCATACTGGCCACTATTTCATAAGACGTTGAAAAATAATAGCGTCAGTGTGGTTACGTGGTCTCAATTTGACGCTTAGTCACTTGGACGTCTATCATTGAAAGTTGAATTTATTCAACTTCCAACGTTAGATCGCTTGGCTCAAAAATTAAACGTTATATGACGCTACATCATTCTCATGTATTTTTCACTGTTCAACACTGTCAATTTTCATGTAACTTATTTTGAACATTGAAAATGAGCATCATTAGCATGAAAAAGGCACCTTAACCGATTCGATGTTCTGTCAATGTTTCACCGGTTTTAGATTGGCAGTTATCCCGGCGATTTCTACACAGTTGACGAATACGTGTGGCTTGTCACGTCCTTAGCGTACATCACGCAAGAACAACACGCGAGCGGAATTTCAACTTCGGCCGCGCGTTCATCGAATTTATCGTCGTGCGTGCACACGCATGGATGCGTGTGTGCGCGCCTTAGCGAGTGAATGGGAATTAAACTGTGCTCTTTCCCGACGTAACGCACGGGAGACCCGTATCGCCGCGCATAACTCGCGCATAACATTGCACGCTCGTGCGCGTTTCTAAAAGCTTCCCATATGGCAGCTATCGTTCCGGTGTAACCATACGACTGGGGGACTTTCATTTACCATAATAAGATATATAGAGGAATGGCTGCGGGGCCGATCTATATATAGCCGCCAAGTAATTTCATCGCGAGGAATGCGCCGCGTGCGAGCGCGCGTTTCTTTTACTCTCGTAAAATTAACGCGCGGTTCTGGAGCGGCCGATCGAGCGATCGAGTCCTGGATCGAGTCTCGGAGAAAAACGGAAAAAGAGATTCTCCGCGGCAGGTGGCGAAGAAAACGCAAATAATGAATCTGAAACGATCAGAGGATAATATACGATATGATAAAAAGTAACACAATTCTTGATTCTAGAATCGCTCAGGTAGAAGTCTAGTCCGGTGAATACACCTAATATTCCAATAAATTAATAAAAAATGATTGAAAATACTCATTCGAATACACATTTTTTTTATTCGTCAAAAAACGAATAAATACTTTTTCATTCCATTTAAATGAATATTTTTTTAATATGATTACGAATATTTTCGTTTCGTATTCACTTTTACTCTGTATTATCTGCACATAGCCTGTAAGCCTACAAGAGAAAACAGAAATCTATAAAAACAATGCGGCTACAATTACACCGTGCTCTTAGTCCGCGATCTATACGATAGGCGTTCTTGTTTAACCTATAGGTTAAACAAAGACATTTTTATTGGGAATAAATAATATATCTCGGAATTTAATGTCCTCAGATCATAATGAACGCGCCCAAGATATCTTATAAAATATTTATAACATTACTGCGATGTAACCGGAATTATATCGGAATATGGCGCTCTATCAAATAAATATTTATAAATAAAAAATGTATTGCTTTCTAAAATATTTTTCAAAATTTCTAAGTTTCCTTCATAAAATCTGAATACTTTAATGACAAAAATAAATAAAATTCATTTTTTTTATTTAAAGTCATCAAAGTACTGGTTATAATTAAGGGATAACGATTGCGCGCCGCGCCTTATTGCAGCTCTCTTTTTCAGTTTATATTTTGTTTGAATGAATATGAATACTCGTTAAATATTCATAGTTTTTTTGTGAATAAATATTTTTGAAAACCCAAAATTTTGAATAAATATATGATTTTTTTTTATGTGAAAATTTTGAATAAATACAATTTGGAGCTCAATTACAAATTTTTGTATTCATCGGACACACTAGGTACACTAGAACACAAAATCGTAATAAGATCAAGTTGAAGTCATTTTAGGAAAAATCATAATTTGATGATTTTACGATGAATTCTTGATATGATATCGATTTTTTAAAAGATTTTTGGCTATACAATAGCAGCTAAAAGTATCAGTCAAACAATCAGCAAGAAAAGCCAATATTATTCGAAGAATTTTTATAATATTAGTCTGTAAAAATACGCCTTAAGACCAAATATTTTACGTTGAAACGTTATATCAATATCAATAGCGTGCTAGAGTTAACATTTACAGAATATTGGAGAGTTAACCTTAATTTCTGCTTCCATACGACAAATGTTTAAACAATTAGCAATTGGAGAGATCTCTTCCAGTTACACGTGCACGACTGCGAACGACGCCACGTCGAGAATGTAGAGATCGGCATACGTCGCAACGACGAGACGCAGAAATTTTTAGCACCGGGTTGCGGCTAACTGCTTGCAGAGTGTGTACCCGGGAGCTCGCGGCCGAGAAGCAGCACAGAAGCCGCTGCAGCTGGTACAGGAATATGCCAGGAATTGGAAAGGCTTTCCGTGCGATGAATTCATGCAACACGCGGACTGAATCGCGGCTGCGTCGTCTTGGCCTCGCGCGAAAATTCGCTGCGCGATTTCACCGCGAGCGCATTTATAAGGAACACGCGCGATTTCCAGACGGAATCTTCCCTGCGACACGTTGTAGAAGCAGCAAGGACGCACGTGGATACGAGGAGAAATACGGATTGAATTTGACTCTGAATGCTTTTGAGCTTTTATTGTAGATAATGATAAAAATATATTAGTGTTGTCAACTAAAATTTTGAGATTATTAACTGAAAATGTTCACAAATATACGAAATCAAGTCAAATTTATGCATATATAATTTTATTATTTTACTGTTTCATAATGAAATACAAAATAATGTAAAGAGTTTGAAAGTTCCAGTCTGTTTGAAAAAATATTTTTTACAAAATGAAAAGCACTCTAAAGAGTATTAGACACTTTTTTTTGTCAAAATAGCTATTTTTTTATTCATCTAAGTAATCCAACTACAATAAAAAAGTTTCTTTATTTTTGATGATGAAAGAATTTTCATCTTAAGAATAATTCACAACAGTTAAATTTTGAAAAAAAAAAGTTTTATGATTGTAATCCATTTTCGTGAAACAAAACAATACTATACCAATCACAATTGTGTTAAATATAATGCCTATCACTTTTAAATCAAGAAAAATATTGAGTAAGATATGAATGAGACTTTTAAGCAATATTCATTTCATTGGAACATTTTTAAATTTTATAATATACAGTCTCAAATTTTTAGTTGGCATTATAGATGTTAAAATATAGATTCTCATATATACTCAGAATACAAGAAAGAAAAGATTTATTTTTTCGCAAGTTCGCATGGGATTTTCGATCGAAGAATCTTCTATAGATAATTTCTCTTTCAAGCTGATTACAACCGTAATGCAAGTAAATTTTGCGGAATTGCCGTTTTTCGCACCTACAGTCACTCAGGACTACTCAGGACATTCTAGACTTCGATCCTCGAGAGGAATGGGCTCGGAATCTCCGCTGCTCCAAAAAGAAAAAAGAACTGGTATTACGTGCCGTGCCGTGCAAAGTCCACGGTTGTTTTTGCATTTATCGAACACGTGCTAAGTTGTACAACTTTTATTTTTTCTAAGATTGTATT
Source organism: Mycetomoellerius zeteki (assembly GCF_001594055.1). Classification (NCBI taxonomy): domain Eukaryota; kingdom Metazoa; phylum Arthropoda; class Insecta; order Hymenoptera; family Formicidae; genus Mycetomoellerius; species Mycetomoellerius zeteki. The sequence continues at coordinate 253,210 of NW_017257368.1, read as the reverse complement.
ATTTTTCTAGAAGTTCACTTTCTGTTAATTCTTTTGACGTTACGAGTCCATTTTTAGTAGACTCTGCCGCCTCTGATTATTCCACGTGTCAGATAATTTAAGCACAGTTATTGATAGTAATTGAATTTCGTTGCAAAACATTGAATCCTTAGATCTTTATCCAATATACATACATTTTTGTAAAAGCATAATGACAGCGCTACGCATCATAGACTGAATAAAATTGATTTTCCAGATTTAAAGGAACGCACGCCGTTCAATTACATTGAATACGTGAATATATTGCTTACATCGTGAGCAACTAAAGACGAACCTCGATTATAGGCGAGACTTCGTGCTAAAAAAAATGATGCTAAAAAAAGAGAGAAAAAAATATGCACATCTACAAGACATATGATTGGCTAAAAAAAATATATTTATATCTATTTACTTCTATACTATCTATTTATATACAGGGAACAGATAAAATAATAGGAACATCTGAGAAACATACTATTTGCTTTATTAATACTAGATTGGTATTATTTGTACTTGATTGACTAGATTTGCTTTTTATAATAATACTTTTAATATTGTTATAATAGTAGTTTTATATATAGGGGAGACTGGGGACAGTTGTATCAATTTTTAGAAAAATACATTTATTACTTTATTTATAACATATATATTTATTTCTTTTAATGCATGACGCAACAATTATTCAGATTTATGTTACTATTTGCAAAAAGGTATAATTTTAGAATGTTTATGAATAAAATATCAAAATCCGAATTAGTATGTCTTGCCCTGATTTGGGGCAAAATGAAACAGAGCTAAAACAAAAATTCATTGCTTTAAAAACACAAATTTAATGCTTTAAAAATAAATTATCTGTTCTAAAATAGAAATTATTTTCTTATGTTATTTTTGTTTTTAAAACAATAATGCTATTAAAAAAGTAATGTGAATCGAACTCTCAATTTTTAAAATAAAAATTAAAAAAAAAACAGTAAAATTGAGGCTAATGAGAGTCAGCGCAGAAATGGGTGCGCACAAATATTAATTCATATACAGTAGTTCATAATAATAAATGATGACAGTTTATTACGAATTCTTGAACGTTTCAACTCTCTTTGGAGTCTTCTTCAGCAAAGTTATAAATAATTCACACACGATATTGGTTCGACGATCTATCCAGGATGAATCACTCCCAGGTTCCCAACTGTAGTGGATTCTATGTAAAATTATAAAAATCGTAAAAACATATAATGAAGCAATAATCATTCAAAACGGTGAATAACTCACCTTGAAACAGACGCCAACCATGTCATAAAGCTTTGACAAAAATAATTCCACAAAATAATAATTCAATCATGTTGCGAGCCACTAATTAATTTTCAATAGACCGTACGGAGTCTTGAATGATTCTAACGACCATTTCAATTTTACAGAGGTCAAGACATGATGAAAACATAATTTTTATATTATGAATAACAATATACAAGAAAATATGTAAGCATTTTGTACGAAAGAGCAAGCTTAAATTTAAAACATGAAATAAAATTTCTAAGAGCCAAACATTAATATATGTAAAATGTAAACACAAAATGTAAGGTGAACTAATTAGTCAATTTTGAAAGCATCGTAGCTACTATTAAGCAGTAAATTTGTGTTTGTAAAGCAGTGAATAATATTTATTATAAAAAAAAATGCTTACAACACATTTCGCACGTGGCCATACAGCATGAAAATGTGACCTTAGCGCGTGCTCGCAATATTTTGTGGCTGTGACAGATTTCCTAACCTGAATAGTAAACTTTAATTTAAAATATTTCGATTCATAAAGTAAAGCGACACTTTTTTCTTGTCAAATCTTTATTTTTACGCAAAAACATATCGATTCAGTGTATTTTTATCAAAATTTGAGGTGAGCGAGCTCTTAATTCTTCATGTCAATTGTAATGGTGTCACAATGTACTCTAGCGATACGATATCTTTAATCTCAAACCGATGTTGTCAAAATTTATATGAATATATTTGAAACCACTTAAAAATATCAAAAAAAAACATGCACATAGCTTGAGAAAATGTATTTTAGAATTAATAAAATGAAAATATGATAAATAGCATTTTATTTGAAAGTTTAAAGCAAAAAAGTATAAAATCGTAAATTTACACTTTACGTGGCTTGTCTGAGCACAGTACATATAATTTCTTTTACATGCGGTGCACGCGCGATTGATGGCATGAGGCAGATGCAGGTCTCGATACCAACTATTTTTGTTCTTCATATAATTATCTCTTATCATTTAAAAGATATACGTATTGTTACAACTTACCTCCGTTGCAACTCTCCCCAGTCTCCCTTATATATATATATATAACTATATTATATTAAATATATATATTTTATGAGAATAAGAATTTTTAATTAGTTTATAGTTCTTTTAATTCATATAATTTCTACATCAACTACATCCTAGATGTCATTCCATTATTATCATAGTTTTTGAGCGTTATTTTGTCCCCCTTTTATCTGTTCTTAATCTTGTGAATCTCTCTTACATTTACTAAGCTCGATTACATATTATTATATTATTACAATTTTTCCAGCGTAGCGAAAATACCAGTTAGAAATATTACAAATGGCGTTAACAAGTACTGACGTCCCTTTTTTCCCGGACCTCTATTCACGAAAATTCGGACGATTGTGGTTGAATGACGCGTCGAGCACCTCCTGGATCACGTCAACACGTAGACGAGACATAATATTGCGCCGCGGCATCGGTCGGTGTCTCCACGTGCCCTAAAATTGCCACTAATCATCTGCTTCTGTGTACGTGAAGCTGATATCCACCCACATCATCGGGCGTTGTGGCATTAAAGGATCATCGCGAGTAGATTAAGTAAACAGAGGAAGGACGGGACGAGCGCACGCGTTCCGTGACGGAATATCCCCTAGGATGGATGCTGTGAGGGGAGATGAAACGAGATCAAGAGGTTTGCCCACGAGTCGTAAGAAAAAGTTAGACGGCGGTTAGTCATTACTCAGAAGATTGCAGACTCTATTTCTGTACGGATCGCACAATTGGGGCATCTTCGTGACGTGGTTGTAGTAATAGCCACACGGCCATGGATATTGTATGAGCGTGTAAGAGGGTGGTGATAACGCGATCGTTGACGAGGATCGAGAACGCGGGGGCGAAGACGGGGGTATAAACGCCGTGGACACCCCGTAGAGAGGTGTATATTAGACGCGGTGCTTCGCGACGCACGGATCAGAAGGACATCAGACACGAATCGAGAGACCTGGTCGAGGAATAATTCTTGTGCGACTATCGGAAAACCAAGCGTTCGCCGGAAAGATCTAGACATGGTACGTGCCACAAATGATCTGTGCGTTTTACGAAGTAGTTATATCTGTGAACGACCTATCAAGACATATCGGATACACGGTTGGGAAAGAAACATTTTAGGCGATTTGGGACGCAGGAATTGTTGGATTTATCTTTTTTTTACTCAGTTTCACTTGCGAATCCGAAAATCATAGTTAAAATAGTTTTAGTATCCGGTAAATATAATTTTGGGATACGTTTTAACAGAAGAAAGCACGAAGGTTGATTTTATCGTTTTGTTGAGCCATGTCTACGATAATTTTTCTTTGTTATTAAAAAAATCATTTTTTTAAATTAAAACTAATTATTGTTAAAGTCGTGACTTTTATACTTACACTATAGAATAAATAAGTTTTCGCAAGTGAAGGCTATTATTGTGTAGAATGTTTAAAAGCCGAATAACTTTTTAAAAACGTAAATTCCATTTCTTTAAGGAATAGTAAGATAATATGTGAGTCTATTATAACAATGTTCTGTTCTCAATTAAAAAGGACTTTCAACAATTATTTTATATAATAAATATATGTTTTAAAGACAAATATTATGTATATATATTGCTGTCAAACACTTGTAGACTTCAAATAATCATAAAAATTCGAGCTTTCGCTAACACAATAAATAAAAGTTTTTGAAAAATACAATCAATTGTTTTATGTGAACGCGGAATTAAAAAGATAACTTGACAAACGCACATTCGTTAATTCATTTCAAGACATGGTACAACTAAAAATTTATAATCATAAAAAAATTATAGTACCAGCGATGTCATGAGTGATTTAAACTCTTGACTTTAATTGACGATACTACTTGCTCAATTTCTCTTTTAACATTAGAAATCCATTATTCTTCGATACTTGCATAAACAGTTTCTCTGCCGGGTATAAGAGACCAATATTTATAGCAGCATTGTGCTGTAGACTTTAAAATTACGTCTACATGTATACATTATACGTCTCTTGGTTGTACGGGCTGCATGGGTTAAATAGATCTTACCACATGCGGCTCATGAATTGCTAAACTCACATAGAGACGATCTCGCTATTTGACAAACACTTAAAATAAGAAACGGTCAATTAAGTCAATCGAGAAAATTACCTCTGATTTTCTTCGAATGAAGACTCTTATTTAAGAAACGGAGAGAAAGGAGGAAAAGAGGCGCGTGCAAGCCTCCTCTATGCCTGGATAAATTACTCTCGCAGATTCAATGCAAGACAACCGTCTGCATAAACAATTCAGGTCACATGCGGTGCAACGTACACATTACGCGCGATGCCTCGCATTACTTAACAACGCGAGCTGCTTGTCGCATTTCATTATGAATAAAAATGCTATTACGGAGGGCGCGTATGTCAGTGTTTTATTAACGAATTGTATTTGCCGAAGCGCACTGCTTTCTGATAATTGTTAGAGACTCTATTACAAGAATTTGATAAAAGCGAATAAAAAATAGTAGATATATAATTATCCATCTCTTTTTTCCTTCTTTCTTTCATTTCTTGAAAATGTACGAAGTTATTCAAACTATCTTTACAATTGTTGCAAATATGTATATACAGTGAATATAAAATACTCTACAATAAATCTTCTGTTATAAAAATACAAAAATTTATAATAAAATTGGATGATCGCGTTGTTATCAGCTATACATAAGTTGATTAAAAATTAATATCAGATGTACCTGATTTTTTAAAACGCCACTAACATCCATAAAACGAGATGTAGGCTATTATATTTTTGTCTATATTACTCATTTCTCATATATTTTATATTATTGTTACTAAATATTGCCTATATTAACTAATAATATAAAATATTGATAAGGTACGATTTAGGCGAACAGTACGCATTCGGCAACTTTCCCCTACTAAATGGACCAGTAATGATTGTTACAAAAAGCTTTTAGAATTAATCGTTACAAAATCATTTCAACCTTTCATATTTTATGTGCAACAATTCTGAAAGAATTCTGCAATAAATAACGTAATATGATGAAATATTTATCTGTGTTCTATAATAAAATGATTCCTTGAAAGCAAGAATTCAAAATTAGTCTCCTAGACAGTCCAAGATGAAAGTAAATGTATTTTGAAAGTATAGTTTAATTTTTTTTTGTATGAAAATTAATTCAACAATCTAATATTCTCCTGGGATTTAAAAAATTATTTTAATAAATTTTGAGCAACATTTTTGAGATATTTCAGAAAGATTTCAGCTGTTTCAACCTTTTGGTAATATTTTAGAAAAGTTACAGATTTTTTCAATAACCTTTCAGCAATTTTTCTACTCGATTTCAAGTACAAGAATCACATATCCTGTGCAGTACAGAAGCTTGCAGCAACGTTTGCAATGTTATTGCAATATTGCTGGAATGTTGCAATGTTGCTGCAATATTGCTGGAAGGATTTGTGCTGTATGAATACATTTTGCTATTCCAAAGTTCTCACACATATTGCAGACATATTTCGTGTCTTTTATGAAATGTTTCACTTTTCAGTTGAAATATTTCTGAAAAATTTCGGGATTGTACGGGAAGTGACAACCAATCAAAAGACTGATTCGCTTTAGGTCCATCAGATCTCTCAGGGTCTCTAACCGCGGTGACGATCGTTGGGCGTTTTGTTGCGACGAAACATTACGAAACCGGTCGCGCGCGTGCCGATGGGAACTGAATCACGAGCAGCCGATAATAATCCGATGCAATCGTCGACTCGCGTGACTTTTATGCTTTTCCCGCGCGACGCTCAGTTACGTCATTACGATATTACGTCGCGCCTGTATATGTATACGTGCAGGACACTGATATATTAAAAAAAAAAGCAGATATAATTGCGACCTACTTGCTTGAAGAGTCGTTAGGATAAAACGAGAAGACCCAAGGCCAAAAATCGAATGCATAATTAACGAGCCGCATATTTTTACAAGTTTACCGAACGAATATGTCGTTCAAAAGCTTTACGTTACAATTAACACTTTTTTTAATGACATGTAAATGGTATAATGACGCGTAATGAATATGGGAGTTGGGGACGCATACTCTAGAAACATTACCATTCACTCACGTCGCACTTTGCACAATACGCACGAAGTGTCTAATACACATGCACTGCACTTTCGACATTCTTATCAGAGATAAGATCTCTTAAATGGTGTTAGCCGCGCGCCGATGTTCGATAACGAGTATCGGTCGCAACGTATTAAGACTTACGAGCGCGAAAAATAAAATACATCGCGCGAAAGTATGAAGATATGAAATAAGAAATAAGAGAAAAAAGATAAATAACAGAGAAAAAAATGGTAATATAGGCCTCCATTTTGTCTTCTTGTGTAATTTTTTATTTTTTATTCAAATAATTATATAATATTCAAGTCAATAATTATCACAAATGATAATTCGGTAATTCAAGAGTTAAGACAGCACGTTTTATAGAAAGAACTTGTTAAAATGAATAAATTAATAATTAAGCAGTTTATTAAAATTAATAAATGAACTTATTAAAATTTACAAAAATGCAAAAATCCGATTTCCCTTGCAGATTAGACTTTCGCATTCCTCGTCTCTCGTATTTTATTCTTGCGTTTCATCGTATCTCGACCCTCTCCGAAGGATGCTGCAGCAAATTTACGGCAGCTTTCGGAGAATCGTTTAAGCGCGAGCACGCGGTTGAATTGGTCGGCCGCGATTTAAGCGAACCGCAAAGTAACGCGTCGCAAACTAGCAGTAAGGAGAAAATGAAATTGCGCGATTCCATTGTCGCTCGCTTACTCGCTCGCTCGTCCGGATGACGTAGCCAACGGAATGAGATCGCGTCGACGACGGGCCAGAGGATCGCGCGATCGTCTTTAAACTCGGCGTGAGCACGTCTCACGACGTGACATGAGCGTACGCAAGGAGGGACCAACGGACAGCCTCTCCTTCTGCGATTCCCGGACTTAAAACACTAAAATGTTATTTGATCAGAAAAATCAAGCTTTCGCTTAAAGTTTTGTCCAAAGTTAATAAAAGGAAAATTCAGACAAAATAAGGAAGAAATCGTATATGATGCTATCTCCTAGATATTTGTCGACTAGATCGAGATAAATCATGATTCGATATCCCGCGAATTGAAATTTTAGTCCTACTTTGAATCTCTCTCAACCTCAATTAAATGTTATAAACCTGTTTTGATACTTGTACAACCAAATAGGACCTCTTTTAATATTACTTAATCTACAGCTTCTATTAGAAAACTTCTTTTGAATTTAAAAATAGGAAATCTTGCAATAACTTGCATTTACAGATTCAAGGTAGGAACTCAATTCATTAGATTAGAACCTATTATAAATCTCTAGATACGTCCTAAAACTAAGGTCCAAAGTAGGAGCAAAATTTCGACTCGGAATAATTTGATGCTCTTATGGTAATTAATAGTAATAGGTCTGTTTTTTTTATCGATGAACTCTCTGCACACCGGTGCAATAAGTTGAAGTGAAACAACAGGTCTGTTCTTTATTCCTGCACTGCCTGAACTGATGTACACGATGCAATTTTTTTCCTTTTCTCTCCACGTTGCAGGGAAAAAGAGAAAAGATGAACAGTGCAAGAGAGAAGTTCAGCTAAAAAGAACAGGCCAATTGCATCGTGTGTACCAGTTCAGACGGTGCAGGAATAAAGAACGGATCTAGAATAATTATTAATTATTATTATTCACGTTACATTGATTAAATGTTTGTAAATTAGAAATTTGATAATCGTCTTCGCACTAATTGCCGCGCAAAAACTCTCATTAGCCCGCGTTGTTTTTTATCTTATTAGGCCTAGAATAGTTTGTTTCACACTTCAACTTATTGCACCGTTTCAATTCAGAGAGTTTTTCGGTAAAAAATTAAGTCTAAAGGTGGGAGCATAAAGTTTTGACATATCCCAAGCAGAACAACAAGTCATTATGATATCAAAATGATGTCAAAATGACTCCAAAATAATCATTAAAAGTCATTTTTCAATCATTTTCGATGCATTTTAATGTCATTTTGATGTTATCGTGACTTGTTGTTTTGGTTGGAATAACGCATAATGCACAAAAAATGAACCAATCGCAAAGTCCTTCATTTCCTTTCTTTTCGTAAAATGAAAGACTTTGATTTTCTTATGCTTTATGTATTATGCATTATGCAAACGTCTATGTTCTTAATTTTTCGTTCAGATTAGAATCAAGATGAGATCGAAAGCCACTGTCGTGGAGTTTGTTTCGCGCGTAAAAATTGATGTGGGCGCCGATGTCGGCTGAGAAGTATCTCGATGCGTCCAGCTGTCTGCCCGAAGCTCTGGCTCGCCTAATTGTCCCTTTAATTCGCCTCAATTGCTTCTTGGCACGGTCGCGCGAGAACGATACCGCGAGGAATCCGACAAGAGGCTATGAGTACGCCGCTCGTTTGAATTGCGCGAGACCATGGTCTTGATTTTCTCGCATCGTTTTACTGGACATCATAAAGGGAAAATTACCGTCGGCTTCTGTACGTAAAACAATTTTCCTTGAGCTGTTGCAGAATTGAATCTTGTTCGCGAAAGAATTACTGCAAGACAAAATATACACTGATGATGATACAAAACTATTCTAGTTGTGCCAATAAAAAAAATACAAACAAAACGAATTTTAATCATATGAATAAAAATTCTGGTTATCGAATCGAGTGTTGAATTTTTGGTTACCAAGACTAGAATGTTTGATAGATTTAACTACGAGTGTCCGATTTGTAATTTTCTGATTGAATCTATTAAAATTCCAATTAATGCAGTAAGACTTTTTTCAGTGTAAATTATAGCTCATTCCTGCGTATTTGTGTATACTACACTCTTTATATACCTACTGATATAATGCAAGTGTAAAAGTGCAACGCCCGTAGATGAAGCTGGACGTGTCAGATTTAAAGGTATCTTTGAAAGTTACTCAAGCGCAGCGAGCAGGATAGAATGTCAAATTATGATACACACTTATTATGTTGCAACATAACTACAACACACGTGTCGTTTTCTCGGAGTGTCGTATCTCCCGTGATGCACACGCTGCACAACAGCAAGCGAAGTTCTGAATGGACGGCAACATGTGCGCGGCATGATAAGCCACGAGGCCACGAGACTTTGACTTCGCGAGTGCGGTATCGCCGATACGACGGGACCACGAATCGACTTTGTCACGCGACGTCACCGCGTCGCTCTGACGGCGTCGACGGTACATCGACGTTGCATCGATGACGAAAGAGGGATCGGTTGCACTGTCGCGGCTGAAGAATGAAACGGCGTGCAACACGATACGCCGGATACGGAAAGAACAATTTTGTGTTAAAGGTATCTAAAAGTTTAGCTAGTTCCAGATTTAAAAATAATGTTGTTGAACCGTCAAAATAATTACGTAGAAAACTCAAGCATGATATGCGATGTTGCGAAAAATTTTGATATTTTAGCAATCAGTCTGGGTGTCTTATTGTAATTATTTTTATAATCCAACAAAATTATTTGCAGATCTCTATTTAGCTAAATTTTTAGATGTTTCAGTAAAAAAATTGTCTTTTCCGTGTAGAGATCTTATAACAGAGTTTGGCCACAAGCGATTTTATCAAAACAACTCTATAGAGTTCACTCTGTAATATAAAGTGAGAATCACTCTAAAAGTTTTAGAGAATATATTCCTTTAGCGTTACAAAAATATGTGTTCCTGTATGTTACGGACAAAAACTTACTATATTGAAATCTAAATTTGAGCGGTAATTAATAAAAAAATGACGGACCAAAAAAGTTTTTTAATTTCGTGACTAAACTGTTACAAGATCTCTATAGCACAGCACGATGCACCGCGCGACGATGCTATAAGAAATGCGTTTCGCGAACTCAAAGTTGTTGCTTGGTGCGAGAGCGACAGCTGTTTCGCCGGCACGCGAAAAATGTCCCAGCGATTTAACTCCGTTTCGCAAGGCGCGCACGCGGTCGATCAACCGTTTCCGTCGCAGTTTCCGTCGCACTTGGGCGGGCCGTTGACCACGTTTATTACGTTATTTACGCTCCATATGGCACTTTGCTCGCTTGCGAAAGCATGTGCCGCATATGTATTTCGATACGTCGCGGCTGGCGGCGGCGAAGTTCAATGTAGGAACGTACAAATTAAATCTTATCATATCTTATCGACCGGAACGGACAGTATTGTGCCACTGTCAATCGCTGCACATGGATATAGAGTTTATGCAAATTACCATGCAAATGTTTGCTTCGATAATAAAACTCATAACGAGGTAATTATTTAAAGATACGTAATATGATATTATATAGCATAGATTAACAAGTTCCTAATGCTTGAATAATATAAAGATTTTTACACGAGATTCGAGATATAGTAAAATATTGTATCGTTTATCTTTATACATACTTTCAGTTCTGTGCTAATAAAAATATTTTTTAAATATTTTTACATTTTACATTTTCATATTTTTAAATATTTTTACATTTATTAATACTTGAGGTTTTTAGGAATATGTATGGACACGTATATCTGGAATTTTTCATTTTTTCTTTTTTTTTAAAGCTCTGTTTATTACTCACTAACGTTGCATTAAATGGTGACGTCAGAAACGAAAAAAGATTATTTCGCATATCGTATTAAATATATTTACGTCACCATCTAATGCAACATTAGTGAGTAATCCAAGTACGCATTTTGCGTGCGTAGTATTCGCGATTCGGGATCTTTTACTACTTCAATTAACCGCTGCTAAGCCGACAACTATTAATTACAATTGCACGTGCGTGTTGCATCGCACGCGATGTCGGGACCCTGGTCTTGATTTTACTCTGTGCAGTCGTGAAACCCTTGTCATTACGACGTCATCCCGGCGCGATCTTGACCCGCTGACAGTAACTTAAGCAAATAAAAAGATTGAGTTTCATCCGTAATATGAGTGATAAGGAAACGCAAGATTCTCGATTTTCACCTCACCGTCCGAAAATTGTATCGTGAGCAATTCGCTGTCATTGCTTCATCAGATTCAAATAGCACAACTAATCCATCTAAATTTGAAAAATATTCACCTTCTTAAATTTTTTATGAATTAGTATAATATGTTCGAAATGAACTTGAAAAGAATTCAAAAATATATACAAATATATTCATACTTGTAAATATATGTTACCTTTAATAAAAGTAATTTGCACAAAAGTATGATATATTCATTCTTATACAAAATTATAAAAAATAGAAAAAACACTAAATAAAGAATACTTTTTGAACTTGAAAAAGAGCTCGCTATTGATGACACAAAGTGAAGTCTTTTGGGACTCTTAGGAATACTTTTTGGACCGAAATGGGACAAAATAGGAATTCATTTCGTAAGTTGGGAACCAAAAAAAAAATTCTTCACAAACTCTGTACTATCGAGGTCAATAATACTATTCAACATTCAAATTCTTTGAAATACATACCACGAAATTTTTTCCGCGCTGAACACAACGCCGTTGGCAGAATTTGCGTAGAGTATATGTTAGGATTTTTTAAAATTGGAGTGAAATGGGCCAAAAACAATTCCAATTTACTAAAAATCCTGATGTGCTATTAAAATTCCAATGACATCATGTTCAGTGCAAAAAATCTTTAAGTAAATGTCCCAGTAGTTTATAGGAGTTAGGTTTTCATAAATAATACAATTTATAATATCAAAAAGGTTTTTAATATAAATATTTGTATTCATTTGAAAACTCAAGACTCCTTTAAGCAAGGAAAAATTATTTGAACCCACTTATAACAATTATTAATTAAAATATTTAAATAAATAATAGAATGCGTCAATGTATTTTTAAGCCGGTCGGACACTGAGACGTAATTGTCCGACCACAATTGGAAAATTAATATGCTGACGGAAAATAATAATACAAATAGATGTTTAATGACAAAAGACAACTAATTTAAATTGATCTTTAAAGTAAAAAAAGCATTTGAGATTAATATTAATATAAATAAATAAAGTTTTGTGTAACTGTCCGGACATAGATACTGTCCATAACCTATGTCTATTTACATAACACTTTATTTATTTAAGTTAATGTTAGTCTCAAATACGCTTTTTAAAACGTAATATTATAATTTAATTGTAATCTTTAAATGCAATTAAATTATAATACTGTAATAAAAAAAAAGCATTTGAGATTAATAATAATAAATTTTGTGTAAGTGTCCGGACATAGGTACTAGGATGTTTACCTTTATAAGGTGTATCTTTAGAAAGAAAAAAGTGATCACTTTAAAATCTTTGGAATGAAATTTAATTCTAAAGAATGACAATTGAATCAGCATTGAAAAAAAGTGACTCAATCGTCAATTTTTAAGAGTGAGATTTCACTCTTTAGAGTTAACACTTCAAAGAATTTAGAGTGATTTTTTGTTGAACTATGTAATTTGTACGACAAATTCTTTCGAGAAGAGTGGAAAGACTTCGCTGACACAATTGCGATAATTTTCGTATGAATGACGTAAAATAATTGCGAGATCATTGCGGATGTAAATAAAACGTTCCGATTTCATATACGTAAACACGACTTCGAAATAAAGCGTTATCAAATTGACGCAACATTACATCGTTGTGACGCATTTCGGGTATCAATGGACGATTCCCTGTCGCCGTCACGTTCCGCTCGCTCAAACTCTCTCACTGTCTTCGAATTACACCGAGCGGATAATTTCCTTCCGAGTACTGCTGATCTCGATGGAAAGACAACCGAGGCACAATCTCACGCGGTGTTTGCTTGCGCTTTGCCGCTCGTGCCTAATAATAACTTGCGACAATATCGTCGATTAAAACAAGATATAAGATAGAAATACAGATATCGATATATGTATTTACTCGAAACATTATGAATAGTTGTCTCAGACATTGAAAAATAAATTTTAGCATTTTTTTATATTAATTATAATTATATTTTTAATCTTTTATTGTTAATTATATTTTCCTATATATTAATTAAATGATTTCATATCTGTCATTAACTTTAACTATCACAGTACTTGCATATAAATTATCTCTTTAATATATCGCTAGAATAACGACATAATTCAAAAAATAAAGTTTTCTCCTGAATTTAAATTATAATCAATAAGAATCTCATTTTTAGATCGTACATGTGAGAACACAATCGATAAATTAGAAGCCTATACCGATCGAAGCTAGATCTTTTAATGCTTTCTATTTTTTAATGTGAATTATATATATGCTATAACTTGCATATATACCATATTTGTAGTCCTTCAAACTGCGCGCCGAATTTGATTTTCCGGACTTATAAACGCAATTAAACTACTGGAATAATACGAATTAAATTAATTGACAATTTTGATGCATGGTTAAGTTACAATGTTTTAAATTAGTAAAATTTTGTAATATCAATTTTGCATAGCGATTTTAATATAATAATTGATTGTAGAGGAATAAAAGTATGTTTTTTTAAAGCATGTTTTTTTTCTTTTTTCTTCATATTTCTTATTTTTTTATAAGCAACTAAAAAAATAACAATTTTCGAATTATGTCGATATTGTAGCAAATGAGCAATATGATTAAAGTATAATAGAGAATCTTATCTTTCTCTTAACTTCAATTGTCCTCATCTAGGATCATCAGCCGTACTCTTTTTAAACACGTGAAACTTCTGGTTATTAATTAAAATTTAATATATTTATAAAATTATATTAATAAGAATTATCAATAAAAATTATATTTTAGAAATTTTACTTTATTAAATACCTACATTTAATGCATAACGAAATTACATCACTTCCTTTCGCCCCGAATCATTTTTTGAAAACAATGTACTCTTTTTTATGATTCAGATAAGGTAATCCTATTCTCGTCTCAATGCCGAATACGAATTATAAATAAGAAAAAAGATATCATCGTAATTATCAAATGTCATAATCCTAAAAAAATACAGGTGTAAATATGCATATGGCAGTGGTAGCATATCACGTTGCAGACCTTTCCAATAATTTCTTCCGACAGAATTTTTAGATTGCAACTTCCGCTTGACCTTCCGTTTATCGCTCCACGATCATTGATCCACCAGAAACTCGATGTGCTTCGCATGCTCCGCGATTTAGGCTCTTGTCGCCGGCGATTAATGAATCGTCGGTCGAGAGCCGCGCGGCTCGCGCGGAACGGCCACTGATCCAGAAAGCAATCCCGGGAATTCGTTACGGAACTCGAAGGCGAGCTACTTTCCGTTCTCAGGGAGGCTGTCGGGTTATTTATAGCGTCCTACCCGCCGCCGCATAGGCTGCAAAAGGAAATTCTCTCTCGCTCTCCTTCTCCACCGCCGCCGCCGCAGCCACCACCTTCGGCATCACCATCTTCGTACGTACGTTGTTCACTACGGTCGCAAGTGCACGTGTGTCTGTCTGCCTTCTCGGCAAAAGCCCAGTGGAAGAGACGGCCGATGATGGTGGCCGCGTACGACGCTGAAAATATATTCACGTTTCGCAACAAGAAGCAGTCATTGAGACGAAAAAAATAACAAGATTGCTTCGAGACGGAGCCTCTTTTCCTCTCTATCTTTCATTGCCACTGTTATCACTTGATCTTATTTATCATTTCAATTTCATTCAAGCTATTTGCGTCAAAATCATTTGACTAATCCACAAGAAATTCGTGTATTACGTATCATGAAATAATCTTTATGCGAACGTGAGAAACTGCGATGGTTAATCCTCTAGGGACGAATTTATTTAAAACACTAAAACACGTTTGTTTTGGAAAATATGTTTTAAACGTAAGCATTTTAAGTACTGCACTTTTTAATGCAAAAGTTTACTGGTAAGAATATTTTTGAACTCATTCATTTGCTTATTAGATAAACTTGCAACGTTACATTCACCCCAAGTTATTTTCATCCCCTGGTCTGCCTTATTCTCTCGCAGAACAGGAACGCAACCTACAAGAGTTCGGCGGGGAGGAGGCATCTGGCTGATGTATCTTCCTGTTTCCTAGAAGCGTGCTGAATCGAGCGCGCAAGCATTCCCTTTGGGATAAACCATTGATGAATGAATTGCTTGTATCCCGTGCTTGATTCCCGCCGCCTGTCCGTCTCTCTCTCCTTTTCGCGCGCGAGCGCGTCTTCCGACTTGCGAGATCATCGTCTGTAATGTACACATGAGTCACTCCCGTATAATAGTTTCCTGCCGGTGTTGCGTTCAGCGGCCGCTCACCAGCGGACAAGGCATTCGCTCCCTCGTGTCGTAAAGTTGGACTTCTCAGATTCGAATTCCTTAATCATGCGCGTGACAATCTTCTTTCGAATTGCGATATCTTTCATGAAAAAAAATATTTGTGCCGTACGTCGCGAAATTAAATGGCGAGTTCGAATTTCTTATGAATGAAGCGATAGTTCTTCACCAGAAATATTAGTCATTAGATTGTCACGTAGATCGACATCAAGACGTAATGACGTGTGCAACGTGAAATTCCTTCGATAAATTTGACTGACAATGAGTCTTGTTTATATTGCGAGAAAAATACGAGTTTCAAGAGTAAAATAAAATTTAATTTAAATTTATTTATTTAAATTTTTGTTGCATATATTAGATTGATTTTCGTAGAAAGTTATCTTTGCCGTATTAACAAATTTGCTGTGTATTGCAACAAATATATTACTTGTAATCACTAATTTTATTCAACTGTATAGCTTTGCTACTTTAACATAAAAAAATAGCTGTAGATTTGCTGGATCAGTGAAGTTCTTAATTGTTTTAGTGAATCTTTTTTTTCCAAGTTCTCTTACCAGACAAACCTCCCCCGAAATTCCGTCTTGATGCGACACGATTCTGCGATTTTACGTCAGTGCAAACACATTCAGGCCGGTCGTCTGCCGGATCGTAGAGGCTATTCGCGGAAGCTGGGCCCGCAAAGCGAGAGCGATAACGTCCCCGTCACGTCGCCCGGCGGGAGGGTCCGCCTCGTTCAACTGTGTTAAGTGCCCTGTACCTACGAGGGGCACTCCATGCGAGGGAAGGAGAATTCGCAAGCTTGAACCCATACACGCTCTCTGACGTAGGACCCTAACACATGACACAGCGAATAAAGCTGTCAGTAACGCTCGTCGCGGTCGCTGGGTCTCCTGTTCGGCTTCGACGTGCATTCCCCAAGATCGCCCAAATCGAATCTATATTCTCCACGTGCTGTTCGCATCACGAGATTTACGGTGCCAAGGGAGACGAGATCTTCCCAGAGGAATCCCCCTCGATAACCGTGCGCGTTACACTTTGTGCCGCCGAGACCAAATTGTTTCGTGGAACTATCGGAACTTACGTCTTCGGAAATTTTCATCGCTCGTAATACGAAGAATTCTACTCAGGTTCTTGAGATAGCCGGATATCTACTCTACGACGAAGGATTTATTTTAAGTGCATCCATCATTTATTTGCCTGTTCTCCAAGATCCTATTTGATAACTTCCTGACGCTGTTCCGAAGACTTGGTCCTTCCATTATCCTTGATTTCCTCGTTTGTTTCTTTGTATCCTCTCGGCTGAGACGATTCTTTTGAAAATGAAATATCCCTATCTTACAGCCTAAGAAAATTCTCACGTTGATAACACGTGAAATGTTCCAAAACGATTGACATTTCGATTTTTCGTCGGAATTGTGTTCTAAAAAGGAATAGAAAAGGAATCTCGAAAAAATTCGTAAGAGAAAGCGAAGAGAACGCAAGTCGGAGGTGACATTGCGCGTCGTGAAGAATTCTGGGAAACTTAAAATTATTTTTTAACAGTGCTCTTGATGATCATGAGTAAACCAAATTAGAGGAGTTTTCCTCAAAACAGCGCATTTCGAACGAACGGGTGCGTTTGAGCTCCTTTAACTTTCGATGAATTAAATCCTTTCCGCGCTACGTGATCCGGTTGGCGCGCGATTGCGGGCGCGCTTCGTGGGCGTGAGAAAATCGGCCGGACCGACCGCCGACTGGCACGGATACGGACATTATAACCCATCAGAGAGAGAGAGAAAGAGAGAGAGAGTACTCGTGCGCGGTCCCCGATACGAAGGTTCTTCCTATGCGAGCGACTCGATTATCTCTGCACGAAATGATACAGTCCTAATTATGAGAAATTTTTTTCTCATTTATGAAGACAGTGCAAGTTAACAGTGCCATAATTTTGTCATGTTTGTGGATATCGTACTTGATTTTTTATGTATTAAGAAGAAATAAAATAAAACAATTTTAATTTCATAATTTTTTTTATAAAATAAAATAATTGTAATCTCCTTTTTCTTGCACTGAGAGAAAAAATTAAATAATTTTAATTTTTTAACAAAATATACGAAACTAACTATAATTTATAGCCATTTCGATGCCAATTATATATTTTTTTTTATAAAACTGTTAATAATTATTATTACTAAATTACAGCGATAACTATAAAAATAAAGCTACTAACTATAATTTTATCATGTAATTATAGTCACAAATACTAAATACTTTTCTCTCAGTGTGCGTTAAGTTGACGTTGATAGTGACTGGTCAGGACTTGGTCAACGAGGCAGATGAACATAGCATCGGAAAGCATGGAGAGCGACAAGTATCGACGCGTTGTAGTAACGGGTAGAAGATCTATAGCGCGATTTTCCCCGATGTTGGAAAATAATTCGAGAAATATTCTCGCGAGTGGCGAACTGAAGAGCGAGAATCTTTCGAGGAATTTACGCGTTACGTGACTCTCTTTCGGGAACAATGAGATCGTTCGTGAGACTCGAAACTACGAAGGGTGCGTGGTGAAAAAGCGTGTTACTACCGATTATGCGGACAAACCCTCCACCCTTCACATCGGTATTATACGTGGACATTCCGCGAGTAAGAACCGTTGGTGGACGCGGAAGGTGACTAGTATCTCGGGAAAAAGTGAAAAAAGTCGTGCGGGAAGACACGTGGGAACCTGAATTGGGACTTGGCCCACAAATATACGCCTACAACACTTTGGTGGACTGGCGACATTTCTTTTGACCGCTGTCGAGCCTCTCACCGCTCTCGTTCGTCGACATATGTACATTATGATCTCAAACAAGGTAAGCACGCGATTTCGACTTGATCATCCGATCAATAGTCATGATCGCAAAAAGCAAAAAAAGTCGGACAAAAATCGAAAAAAACTATCGGTGCTTCTGTTTGTTTGAAAGACGTGAGATGTGAACTTTGATTCAAACCTCACTCGCCTGAAATGAGGATTAATCGTGGATTGATCTATGATTATGAATACGGACCTAAGATAAGCAAACGTTCATTTAAAAAATAGAGAGAAACTGAAAAAAAAAGACTCAAAATTTTTTATCTTTAGCATTTACTATTTCTACATCAGACTTTAATATGAGATCTCAAGTCTTATTTCTTTCTGTTTTTATATTTTCATATTTGTGAATCGATCCTCGATCTTAAAGCCATTATAGATTCTGGGCTTAAGTTAAAATTATAATTCTTTTTTACACGTTTCTGGAATAATTAAATTATTTACCAAAATACTTACATTAACATAGATAGAGATTTTTATTTTTTGCATTTGCAAAAAACCTTGTCGCCGGAATAAACCCTATGAGTTCGGGTTAATGCGCCGTAGAAGGCCTCGCAAAACTAAAGTAGCCACGCGGCCGCGGTATTCCTTACTTATTGCCGTTATTGATGGTGCATATTATATATATCTGACAGAGAAGGAAGCCAGGAGATAACATTGGACCTCTCGCACCCACGATCGATTTGTCGTGCAGCATCGATAAATCAATGGAGAATAATAAGATGAGTTCACTTTCACATCAGTCAAACGATACTTTTACATATGGACTGCACACATCGAGTGATAGGGAATGCGATAACAACCGATGTGTTTTTGTAATTTGATCGAATATTTGGATAAACTGTTTACATTGAAAATGACCCAATCGAGGTCAAAACGTCTGTATTGTATTAATATTAAATATTCTTTATATTGTATCTGATCCTTTTTTTATTTATTGATTTAATATTAAAGGTAATAATTACTACTTTGATATTTTGATATTCTGAATATTAAAAGTACAGTCCGAAAAATAGTAATTAATAACTTACTAAGAATTAAAAGTACTATTGTTTTTAGCGCTTTTAATACTTAAAATAAGTTATTAATCACTATTTTTCAGGCTACTATTAAATTGACTAGTATTGGATTTCTGTAAAAGATTATTATCTTTAGTCTTATCTCTAGTTCTTAATTTATTTTTATGCACTAAGATTTTAATAAAAGTTACTGCCTTTAATTCTCCGAAGTTGACGCCAAAATCTATAACACAGTTACTAATGTTGGGTCTGTGAGACCTAATTTAATTTACGTTAATTAAAAGACACAAATTAATTTTAAGGAACAGAAATGATATAACCCGCGAAATGTATAATAGCTTTTGTATAGAAAGTATTCATGGAAGCCTTAAAAGCATAATCATATTATGTTAAATTAATACTCGAATATGTTAAAAATTGAATACAAAATTTTAACAAACACGGAAATGGACCATTTTTACAAATACAAAATTAACTAATCTTCATATTATTAAACTAGCAGCTAAAAATATGATTCTATACATTTTTTAAAGAAAACTAGCGCAGCTAAAAAATATAATTTTATAAATTATTACTTTATAAATTATATTTTTAGTAGTTTTTAAAAAAAATTATAGAGGCAGCTAAAAAAACTAGCGGCTAAAAATTTATAAGATAAAATATTTTTGCTACATATAAAAAAGAATAGATACTAAGTATATTTTAATAAGAATAATCCAAATTTGTGATGTAACATAAAAAAAATTATTTCACATTTTTGACGAAGTGATTTATATGTATAATTAAATAGATCTAATAAATTCATCGTCAGTTCCAGAAGATTAAATTTTTAAGATAGTTTTGGTAACGCGTAAGGTTAATTTATGACTAACACGTGTAATTTATATATGATTTCAATGCTCAATGAGGTTAAACGACAGCCTTAATTGTTAATTATTCAGTTAATAAAGTGTCACCTAAAATTGATGACGGTTGTTAAATGCGACGTTAAACGCTGTTACGATCGAAGCGCGATTATAAAATATTCGACACATTTTATGGTTTAACTAGTCAAGATTTGCGCGATGTGCACTAGCGGTACCTTCAAGTAACGAGAAATCGCAGGAAACTTGAAATACAGTTATCCGCTGCGTTTTTTCATCACAAGGCCGAGCGAGGATGAGGCAATCAACGTGTTGATACATCAATCGGTCAGGTTCCGCGTTCGCAGATTAATACAGGGTGTCTCATTAATATAAGATGACTTTTGTTTACTTCTCGAGCTTTCGTTATAAAACAAAAACCGAATAGAAAAAACGTCGTCTTTCAAATTTAAACGAATTCACAATTATACATGACATTTATTTCATGATGTGGACAATCGGTATAATCGAAGCATATAATGTCCGTGCCAAATGTCTTAGGTCATTATGTACGTTCATAATAAAAAAAAATGATCGCTGGCTCGGACGGCTCGAGCCGGAGATACATCAGTAATCAGTATAATTTACCATTCATACGAACGTCTTACGCGATGCGTGAATGTGTGCGGACACGTGTTCCAGCTTTTTTCTTCTCGCGACTTCACAGATTACTAAAGTCTAATTTATACAATGCTTTTTTTACTAGCAGTTAGTTAATCTTCATATTAAACTAGCAGCTAAAAAATATAATTTTATACATTTTTTAAAGAAAACTATAATAGTACACAGTTAAAAAATATAATTTTATAAATTGAGCAATATAATTTTATAAAATGAGCAACACGAAAAAAATTGTTTTGTTGAATCTGTATCTAAAGAATTAGATATAAATCTGAAAATAATTTTGTTTGTACCATCAAAATAACTATGTAGAACACTTAAAAAATATAATTTTATAAATTATATTTTTAGATGCTAATTTAAAAAAAAATTATAGAAGCAATTAAAAAAGTTATTTACAAATTTGTAAAGTAAAAAAATATAGTTTATAAAATTCTATTTTTTAGCTATATATTAGTTTTCTAGATCGCTAAAAGATTAGTGCGCTAGTTGTTAATAAAAAAAGCATCAGGTGTAAATCAGGCCTGATTCATAAACACGTTATAATGCATATGATACCGCATTTCCGCGATATCATACAAAAAATGAGAAAGAAAATATTCACGTCATATGCTCTTTATTTATCTGTTGCATTTGGCGACAAGTTGATTGATGAAGATACGTGCACGTGTATGAATCGGCTCACGTGTGCGTTATAAACAGTGGCACGTAAATCAATCGTTAATAAAAAATCAATCAATCGAGTTATTAATAAATTTCGCAATGACAATAAAATTAATATTTTATATTTTATTATTACAAATAGATTTAAATGAGCAACACGGAAAAAATTATTTTGTTGAATTTATATCTAAAGAATTAGATACAGATCTGAAAGTAATTTTGTTTGTACCATCAAAATAATTATGTAAAACACTTAAAAAATTGTTTACTAGAATGTTAAAATTTTTTGTAGCATTGCCATCAATGTTTAAATAGTCTACAGAATTATTTTCATAATCCAACAAAATTATTTTCAAATCAGATTTGTTTTTTTTTTCTCTTTACAACGTACCATATCCTAATCAATTCTTATAGAAATTTAATTCTGACGAATTTATTACTGAAAGATAATAATTAATTAGATATTTATTTGAAGTAATAAAAATACTGGACAACAATTTTTAATACTATAAGTAATTAATTAGATTTCTGTAAGAGAATTATGCGTAAGAAGCGTGTAAACTATTCCAGATGAACTCCTTGAGAGACGCTGTAACTCAGGTTAGATATTTAATAGAGTAAGTCACAACTCTTGGAATTATATTTGTATTACATATTTCCAGCTACATATCATCATTCGTAACTTTCCATATAAGACGAAGATATCAGTCGGTACACTTACCAAGTATAATATAATTACATTTAATTATAATACCTCCCCGGCATTACGCAGCAATTTAGTTACGTGAATCATCCCCGCGAGCTTTTCTTGACGCGAAGCTGTAACATTACGCAATGTTTTTTCGTACTTAACGTGAGGAAGTAAAAAAATAAGTTCTTGGAAAATGTCAGTACGTAGCGCCGAGAAAACCCGGCAAAGAATCGCCAATTAGTCGCACGATGCTATTGGTAAATCTTTATATGGTATTTATGAAAGATCGGCCGAGTGATGCTGTTAAATCTCATACACGTGGATATTTTCAGTTTTTCTGCGGAAATGCTGAATGCTCGCTTATCTGATTTCGCGCGAATGTCATTCATTACGTTCCAACGTAATAACAAAGATCATGCGATTGGATGCTATGTAAAATGCATCATCTTTGGTGTTTTCCAATGAGAAACATTCTAAAAGCACTGAAGTCGAGAGAAACGTCACCGGAGAAGAATTCCTTCATTTGATTAGTCCTATTTATAAAATATCGTTGTCAAACGAATTAAACCCTTTCTGAGACCATTCAATTAGCCCTAATTAGTATTCGCTCTAAAATTTCCTTAACTAGAATTCGCGGATTCGGTGTACTCGATGAAACTTTAAATTAGTGTATCTTTGCTTTTAACAAGCTTTAACAGCTTCTAACAAATTAATTTTTTTATTAATTTTAATATTTTGCTATATTATGTTGATAAATTATTATATTTATTTGATCTTTTCCTTTATTTTTAATGTCACAAAACTTCGACAAATTAAATTTAAATAAAAGTGTATAAGTGCAACTGAGATTGTTTTGTAAACTTCCTATTTGTTAAAAAATCTGACGCGTTTATTTGTTGAGAGAAAAGTGTTACGCATTTGTTTTTGATATTTCAAGTGGCAGATTGGCTAAACCTGAATATCTTTCATAATAAATATTCAGCTAGTTTATCGTCTTATCTTCCGTTCTGCTCGCGGCGTAAAACTCGTTCGTTATTGACTGTCGCTCGATGGTTCGATCCGAAAACTCGTTCTCGCATTTTCCCTTTCAGTTCTGCGCCCGCGAGCGCTTTTATTACGTTCTTTTCGCAACGCGCGCTCGTCGTCGCAAGTTATCGACCTTAAAATCGTAATGAAGATTTATCTCTATTCGCCTTATCTTGTGCCTGCCGCTAAGCGAGCCAGAAATAGCCGGCGATTATGTATGCTAATACGTAAATCAAGATGCACTCGATAATACACTTGTTAACGAACATATTTAAATTTCTAGCGATGAGAAGCAAGAACTATTAATACATCGTTAGCATTGACATTCAAGCCTAACAAAATTTATTATCAATAATGTTTACTAGACTGCAATGTGAATAACACAAATAAATATGATCGAGACTTTTTGATGCCTAATAATATTTTTATGTAAATTTTTAATATA
The DNA here is from genome assembly GCF_001594055.1 of Mycetomoellerius zeteki. Classification (NCBI taxonomy): domain Eukaryota; kingdom Metazoa; phylum Arthropoda; class Insecta; order Hymenoptera; family Formicidae; genus Mycetomoellerius; species Mycetomoellerius zeteki. Next base: position 229,409 of record NW_017257368.1, on the reverse strand, counting down.
CCTTTCAGTTAAATAAACTGAACGTCTATTACTGTTAGACTTGAAATGCAATTAAAATTGAAACTGAACTAATAATATATAGGCCTAAGTGGGCAAATATCAATTAAGGAAATTTTGAAATGAATATCAATTAGGATTAATAATAAAGCTAATAAATATCTTACTATTGCATTAAACCGTTGCAAAGAAGTTATTGCAAAAATTTATTACTTTTACGGATTTGAATCTCCGCGTCTCGACAAGAAAACTCGTTCTATTAGTTTACACCGTAAAAATGTTTTTCCCTTCTTTATCAATAAGAAACAATAATCATCTTTGTTACATAACTGCGTCACGCCATACACGTGTATAAATCGTGTGATAATTTTTCCGCAGGTATCGCTCTTTCGCATTCGCAATTATCGACTCGCATTCATTGACGTTCGATAATTAATTCATACCCTTTACGCTCCTTCGCGAGACATTTGCAGAGACGGTATCGAGTCGGTTACAAAGACGATTACCATAGAGGAAAATGCAACATGTGCAAGCGAATGGAATAATTGTTCTCGCCTCTGGAATTCTTTTCATTGCCTCGGGCTAAGGGGGGCAAGAAAAAGGAAACGATGGAGAAGTCGCCGTGTCATTATGTACGACACTCGTGCCGTGTCTATGGCACGTGCAACCAGTGTCCTTACTCTCTCGGTTGATGCAACCTTCGAGTAAGTTTGCGGGAAGCGTGACATTTCCAAATTTCGGTCGCCAAAATCTTTCAGTCTTGCTTTGTGTCGAAATACGATCGTAGACAATACCTTCCTTATACCATTTAGCTACCGAATTCTCAGTAGACATCCGTTAAAGTTGCATCAGAAATTTGTAGAGTGAAAGCATGTATCGGACTCGTAACAGGTATATTTGTGAGTCGGGGCTTCAAGAATTGTGGTGATTTATGAAGGAAAGAAGTCGTTAGTAAAGAAAGGCCGAAAAAATGGAAAATTTCACAGATTTAATGACCTTCACGAAACCATTGCGTTACGAATTTTATTTTTCCAAATCGTTTTCTTTTTTGTTTTAAACATGTTAAATTATGGTCTAACAACCTTAATTTTAATAAAATAAGTTTCAATAATATAAGTTAACCTAGAATGTTATACGAATAAATGAAATAAGTAAGGAAGGGCCAAATACTTATAGCTTCGATCGTATTTACCCTTTCTTTACTTACTCAAGCAGATTAAAAAAATGTTCAATTAAAATTGAAATCTTTCTTATGCTATATAAAAACGTTAAATAGATGTTTCTTTCGTTATTAATGTTAAATGTACATTTATTAAATCATCAAAAATGTTTATTAAATAGTTTAGAAAACTAATTTTAAACGTTTATTTTATTTATACGTTTATTACACGATTTCTAACGTTTATTAAATTTTGAAATTTTTGTAATGTGTTGTACTTACGTATTTGATTTATTTATATATAGTGATCTAGTTTGACTTGTTATTAAAAGTTATTAGACACCTAATTTGACATATATAAAAAAGAAACAAAACGATTTGGAAATATAAAATTTATAAAACGCAGTCGTGAAACGAGTTTTGCGAAACCCACTAAATCTACGAAATTTCTAATTTTTTCGATTAGACGAATTTATATCCACGAGATATTTGTGAGTCACTTTTCCATTTAAACTATCTTACACGCGATGTAATTGCCGGAACATTATGCCGTTGCATAATGGAACTTTGTAACAATGTCTTAATTGCAGTGCGATTTTTTTACGACCATACCTGTATCTTTACGATTTGCAGCCGGTCGACTGACTTATTTAAACGTACACATTAATGTATGTATTTTATCTTTAATTACCAATTTGTAACCACTGATCGGTTCCTGAGATAAGTTGAGTTTTCCGCTCAGAAAATAAACTTCAACGAGGTCAGTCGGCGAAACTATCAGCGAAAGAAAATGGAGAATGTATGAAGTCACACATATGCGATTTTTTCACGAAAGAACGGTTTCACTGAAGCATCTAAAAATTTAGCTAGACAGATCTGAAAATAATTTTGTTGAACCATCAATATAATTATATAAAACACTCAAATTAATTACTACACGAGTTCATAATGTCAAATTGTACCCAATTTGAGTTATTTTTAATTATTTCTATTGATCACCACTGATTCCTTATACTCAATATGTTAATTTAACCAATGAAGTTAAACAATTTAACTTGAGATATATATTCAATTTTACTTAAATTTAGTTCGTTATTTATTAAGTGCAAATTTTAATATGAATGTTGTTTTTGAAACTAACCACAAATGAATTGATTTATCTTTTAATACACATGGAAATTAAAAGTTAAATGTTATTTAACTTAAGGAATTGGGTCACTATTGTTCCTTTAATATCTAACAGTGTAGAATGCAAAAGTGACATGAAGAACTAAGAAGAACTACATTACCAATTGAAAGAAAAATTCATGTTTGAAATATTCTAAATGGTCAAATCTTGGGATCTTATGGATTCTGTAACCTGTTCTGTACAAAAATGCATTCTCGAGGTATTTTGTGTCAAAGTTAAAACGGTCGAAACATTTCGGTCCGAGTACAGAAACTATACATTGTTAAATCTATAGTGTCAAATTTAACTCAATCATATCGTTATTTTATACTAAAACAATGATTATATTTGACACTATATAGTATCAAATTGACGCTATATAGTGTCAAATATAATCATTGTTTTAGTATAAAATAACGATATGATTGAGTTAAATTTGACACTATAGATTTAACAGTGTAGGATCCCAAAATTTGACCGTTAAGAATACCTATTTCAAACGTGATCTTTCGACTGATAACATTTTTTGATATTTTTGATGCATGTAGCACGTTTCCTCGTCAGTCAAATTATTCTTTCCGTGTTGACATTTAAGTTATACGTGAGGCTTACTGTCTTCAGGTAAACGAACGTCGATTTACGACGCGGAAGGAAGTAACGCTCTCGAGGCGCTCTCATCTACCTGTGTACTACTCTCTCGTTACCGTAGCGTTACAATTCACTACTCGCGCTCGCGTAACCGCGTTCTCCAGCGCGTTGCAGCGTGTCGAAGGCCCCGCGCTCGTTCCGGGAGTTCCCCGGTCCCCGACCCATGTTGAGGCTTGAGAGTCGCCGCGAGTTGGTCCCCTTGTCCCCCCTCTCTTTTCCCCCGTCGTTTGTCCATCTTCACACCATCGTTTCTCTCTATCTCTCCCCGTGTTTGCTAGCGGTCTAGCGGGGCTTCAAAGGGAAAGAAGAATAAGGAGAGTCAACGGAACCAACAAGGATGCGGTGACAGGGAGAGGAGGCAGGATATATATACGTAAGAAGGAATGGTGAGAGGAGAGAAAAGGGAAAAGAAGAGGAGAAAGAAAAAGGCGCGTGTGGTACCGAGACTCCGAACGGTGGAAAGAGAGAAAGAGAATGCGTCATTTATTATGCGCTGTGAGACAAGCCCCCTCAAGCGCGCTAGACAAAAAATACACGCATAATTAGAACTTATTCTAATATATAAAATATAAAATAAAGTTTATAGCGAATATAAATACACGTGCGAGTGTGTATTAGTGTAACTCAAGACAGAGGGAGACGGAGATACGCGAAGAGCCGTACACGCGCACAAAGAGAGGACGAAGGAGGAACGACAATCGAGAATAACACGCGGGGGGTCTCGGGCTCTCTCACGAGAGGACGACGGACCGACGACGGAGGGAGAGAGTTGGACCGCAGCAAGGAAGGGTGCGCGCAGGGAGCGAAGGAGTAACTACGGCGGCGGTGGCGGTGGCGGCGGTGGAGGAGGAGGAGGAGGAGGGGGGAGGAGGAGGAGGAAGAGGAGGAGAAGGAGGAAGAGGAGGAGGAGACGGAGGAGAGCTCTCTGGAGCAAAGCGCTGGAAGCAGCGCGAGGGGGATCCGAGAACGACGGTAGAGTGACGCTAGAGAGGGGTCCGGGGGGTCGGTGGGGGTCTGGCAAGGAGCGCGGGATCCTATTGGTTCGCGGCCGGGCCATATTATAAGCGGCTGCAGTCCGTGCTAGTTAATGTTAGCTCGAGCCTCCACGCGAGACGACGCATCTCTCTTGTCCGCCGTCGCCACCCGCCACCGTTACTACTGCTACTACGACTACTACTATACTCACGCACGCCTCTGCAGAGCGCCGGAGTATCGCGTACCGCGTGAGAGCCACACGTTCACGTAACACAGACACCGTGCGTCGCAAAGAGGAAAAGAGAAGGAGACGTATCAACCGGCTGAAAGATAACACGTTGATAAGACGCGCAGCATCAGAAAGATCACGATCCTTCCGTAAACGCACTATATATATATTTATATATATATACACACGCAACTTGATTTCGTCCACGAAATCCGAGGAGCCAGTTCCCCCCCGCGTTCGTCGGTTCGTTCAGTGTTCGCGTCGTTCAGCTATTGTTCGGGGAACCGCGTGTCAATCGTAGCGGCGAGTGTCAAAAGTGAACGAAAAGGAGAACGGGAATCCTAATTCGGTAGATCCAGTGAAGAGGCGAAGAGAGAGAGAGAGAGAGAGAGAGAAAGAGGGAAGAGAGTAAGAGATAATAAGACAGAGAAAGGGACCCAGTTTTTCCTTTGGAACACGCCGACGAGAGGAGATCCAGAAGCGCGAGATAAACCAGGACCAAGAGTGCGAAAGAGCGAATAACGAAGTAAGTCCCGTTGCATCACTCGTTGAAACTTTCCCGTGGACAAAATTCGAGAAATATCTCGATCATATCAGCTACACCAATGTTATGATACTGACGATGTTACATGTAGTTTGTAAGTTATAATTTTTTGACGATGTGTAGCGCAGCAACACTGACTACGTTCGGCGGAAAAAGCAGCTTTGCAACTATTGTAAGATTCTTTAGTATAGTATGATTGGTCGCGTTCAGCAGAATGTTTATTTTACAACTATTGGGAGTTTTCTTCACGTTGATTGAATTATACTTTTAGATGTAGAGAAATAGTCTTGCCTCAGCGAAGAAAACTTCCAATTGGCTATGTTTAGCAGAGAAAGCAGCAACTAAAATTCTTCAATACGATTGGTTTATACATTTAGATCCATGAGAGACCAGAAGCAATCGTATTAAAGGATTTTAGTGTTGCAAAACTGCTTTCTCTGCTGAACGCAGCCATTGGTTTATACATTTAGATTCAGTGAGAAATTAAAGGCAAAACCAGTCACATTAAAGAATTTTTGCAACAGTGCAAAGCTGCTTTTTCTGTCGAACGCAATCACTGTATATAAATAACTTGAGACACACGAGGACGCGCGGATACGTTAAATTTCACTTGTTCGCTGTTCCATTGGATCGCGTGAATTCCAGAATTAAATTTAATCTCGTATTGACTCTAAAATGATCAAAATAATATTTTATGCGATAAACTACGTGGAAATCTCGCCACTTCTGAGGTTTTTAAAACCTGCGAATTAAAGTCGTGTTAGAAAATCCTGATTATCGAATCGAAGATCTATATTGATCTTTTTGCTTCTAAAATAACAAATGACATTTTATTGTGATAAGCCACGTGGAAATCTCGCAATTTCTGAAGTTTTTGAAATCTACGAGTCGAAGTCGCGTTAGAAAATTCTAATAGTTGTCGAGGATCTATATTGATCTTTGACATAGTTCTGATAAAAAAATAATTCTTGATGTTAACGTGGATTTCTGGGAGATACAGGAGAAAAGGGGAGAGAGCAACGAGAGATTTGACGCGTTCACGTTTTCCCGCTTGCTCGACCCGACAAGTAGAAGCAAACAGGTGGTCGAATAGACGACGACCGGTAGCTCGTGTTGGCACGCTGTTTTTCGTAACTTAATCCCTTTGTTTCTTCTTACATCTTTAATTATATATATTGAATATATTTAAATTAAGAAACTAGTTTTTACTCAAGTATGTAATTAAAAATCTTTTTTTATCTTACAATTAAATTCGACAAATTTATTTTGATACGGTATTCTTGCATTCTGTATTGCGGTTAAGTTACTTAATCAAAAATTAGACACACAGAGAGAACGATTTTGCTGAAATATTTAAAAATTTAGCTAAATATAGATCTAAAAATAATTTTCTTGGACCATCAAAATAATTATGTAGAATGTTCAAGTTGCTTCTTAAAATGTCAAAACTTTTTGCAATATTTCTCATTATGCTCAAGTGTTCTATATAATTATTTTTACATTAATAAAATAATTATTTTGATGGCTTAATAAAATTATTTTCAGATCTACATATATCTAGCTAAATTTTGAGATGCTTCAGCAATACTATTCTTTCCGCATAGTAAAGTATTAAATCTTTCGTTCCACGTAATTGCTTCGTAACGTTCTGGTAGAGGAAAAATTACCCCGTCCACGATACGCGCATTGCTTTCACTTAAAATAGCGAGCGCGTAATTTGAAGTGTTAAAGAGCGCGGTTAACCCCTCATGCACTTGACCTTTGCGCACTTGTGCGATGCTGGAGAGTAATTCAAGGGTAGCGGACAGCATCTGATGTTTATTCCCGTCTGGTATAATCTCAACCTAAGACACGATTCGTAATCAAATCCATACTTTGCATCGATTAGGACGTCGTTGCCATATTAAAATTTCCCTTGCACGCTCAGTCGTTTCCACATTTTTCCATAAGCTTAAAAACGACAAGCGGCGTGCGCAATTGAAGAATAAATAACGTGCGGTTTCTGATAATAAGTTTCTACACACGAAGGCCAGACATAATCAATTCCGTCGGTGTTACCTCTGAATGGTCAATATTTATATTGGGACGCAGAGTTTCTTTCCTTTGCCGCAATAAAAAGGAAAGGAAGAAAAAGGCGAAAGCAACGCGCAGTGCGCTAGGTGACCGGCCATGGACCGCGACTAAACACGCACGCATGCATGCATTCACGCACGCACGCACGCATAGCGGCCTCCTCGCTCGTTTTCAGTCACACCCGTTCTCCTTGTCCTTCTATCGCGGCCCACGCGGTAATTCTTACCACCGGGACGAGACGCGCTTTTTTTCTGCATCCGCGGCGGATCGATCGTTGTGGAGTTTCGCGGAGGCCCCGCGATCAAAATCGAGACCGACCGCCGCGTTGCCCACCTACACACGCGATCCAAGAGAGAATATCTCTCTCGCTATATCGCCACGAAGAAGAAAAGAAAACAAAAAGGCTTAAGGTGTGCAAACACCGTGAGAAATTTTTTAAAATCGTCTCAAGCTCCGTTGCATCACGATTCTTGCGTTGGATATATTGTAAAAAAATATATAAAATTACATAAATAATATATGTAAAAATTACACAATTTATAGTAGAAATTAATATATAAAATTGCGTTTTTACAAAGGTTAGTTAGTACTTTCATCTTTAATTGTGTAAATATATCTTTACGTTAGACGAAAAATTATATAGTAACAATAGTATATTTTATAGTTTCTGTAAATGTTTAAATTTTAGTTTACGAAAATAATAATTGGGAAACGAACTTAATTATCATCTTTCACTGTTTCACAAAAAGAACAGAATTGCTAAAGTAAAATTAACTAGATACAGATCTATAAATAACATTGTTAATTAAAATAATTATGTAGGATACACAAATTAATTGCTAGAGCATCAAATTTTTTTGCAGCATTGTTCATTATGTTTGAACGTCCTATATAATTATTTTGATAGTTCAACGAAATTTTTAGATACTTTTAATTTCAGTAAAATCGTTCTTTCCATATTGTACGAAAATAATCGCTAAATGAGATACAAAAATACGTGCGCAAGGTAGATGTAGCTTCAGCAGCTTGATAAAGAGAGGGAAGCAGAGAGCATTCGAGAAGAGGTTGAGGAAGAAGACGAGGCGAGACGGTGAAAGGGAAGGGCGTGTGTTACGGAGTCTATCTTTAGAGTTCATTCAGAGAATCTTTTGCTCTCGTACAGCCGGACGAGGGCCAAACGTCAGCCGATTCACGCCTCATATTCCACACACATACGCAAAACACTCACGCATACAAGCGCACACTCGCGTGTTCTCCGGTATGTAGCTAGCGCCCGTTAAACATGGCCTAAATGCAGCAGTGGTGTAACGCCTTAACAGGTGTGGAGAATTCGCGTTTCAAAACGGATCTGACGCAGTCGTTTAAAGAGACTAAGAATTAGTTATTTTCATACTTATAAAGCTATTTTTCATACTTATAAAGCTTGATTAATTTCCGATTCTTCTATTTATAAACGTATTCATGTCTGACGAAATATTCACGGGGGATAATTATCTTTTCTTTTTTTCTTTTCACTTTGGAGAAAAGAAAAGAAAAGATGAACCGTGCAAGAAGTTGAACTAAAAAGAACACCTAATTACGATCTATAATTGACTTGTAAGATTTATGGAAAACACGAGACATGAGGTTTAATTTCAGAGCGAAATCTCTATAAATAGTAAGATCTCTTAAACAGATAAAGCTGGTTTGAATTTATGTGTATAATGAATTCAAATAACTGGTCAGTAAAAAGAAAACTCGGGCAGATTGATTACTGATTCCGGATCTCATGATTCATTCTCCGAGTTGTAGATGATAAATCTCATTGAAAAAGAAAGAGATGGAGAAAAAGAGAAAAAACAAATGAGATACTTGTATCTGTTCACGATACTGCACTACACTTTTGAAATTGTTCGGATTGAGAATCACGTGTTTCCGATTCTGCGTAAATAAATTAATAAAAAGATGGAAACTTGATGAGTAACACTATTTTGAGAAAGGATCGAATGAAAAAGGATGACGGAGATCAACGATTGACGCATTCGATGTATCTTCTCGGAAGTACGATCATAGACCTTACACGTAACGGGCTTTTTCTTAAACATTTGCCAACCTAAAAGAAGTCAAGCGTGCGACTGTTTTACGACCTCATAATCTTCGATCGGTTAGTCAAAGAATCGCGGAAAGGAAGACACAATTTCTTTGTATTTATTTTTAGTAAATACAAAAAAAAAAGAATTCGTCGCTGATTCGATTCATTCAAAATACCACAATTTATGCGGTTTACACGAATTATTAATTCTGTACGGAAATAATAGTTTTGAACCTTGCACGAAGTATCTAAAAATTTAGGTAGATACAAATCTGAAGATATTGAGTTGGAGTTCTTATTTTTAGATACATTAACAGAACCGTTCTTTTCTTGTACGTTAATGGTTTTTATCGTATGACGAGTTGCTGTACAATTACAAAATATATTGCAGCCTCACGAATACATCCAGTCTCTCGACGTTCAAGAACATCTTCGAGTGAGACGCGGAGAGCCCATGGGCGATACTGTACTGTAAATATCCGCGAGCGCGTGTGCGAAGCGCGGCGGAAAGGCTTATGATCGATTAAATCCGCGGACGGCAAACGCGGTCATAGAGGAGAGACGAGAAGAAAGAGAAAGATGGGAGCGAGAGAGAGATTTCGTAATTTCCTCGGACGGAGGCCGCTTCATTTCTGAACGCTGATATTTCTTTAGGGAGATCCGCAAATATCGCGGCGTCCTTTACTTAGCCGCGTATCGGCATCGCGAACGCGACACCGACTGCTATTTAAAGAGAACGGGAATGCATTTACCACAGCACGAAGTTTTACAGTTTGCTTTACGAGTTGAGCCGCGGGAATTGCATTACATACCGCGCGATTCCGCCACTCGATCGGGTATTCTCGGTAAAGAACGCTCGTCGAAATGTTTAGGCATCGAACGAACGCTTCCCGGTGTTATTGACCCCCGTGTGAAAATCGCCGCGAAACGTAATCGAGATGCGCGGGTTATCGCTATCGATAGTTTAGGTGAAGCGTAATCATTGGAGTCACATATCATATAGAACGCATCAGGAGATACGCATATGACGAGATATTCTATTCATGAGTAATGCGGCAACATTTTATTATTAAATCTAATTAAATTCACAAAATATGTGCGTAATTTTTCCATTGAATTAAAAATAAATTAATTGGTGATAAAAATAATAATAATCATAAGATCGTAGAATCATAATTTATGAATTAATACAAAATAATATACAACGATTTTATGTTGAAACTGTTGTATAATACAAATAGAATACAGTAAATTAACAGATTTATATATATATATAAATATAAAAAAATAATTTCTCTGCATTGTGTTCATCGTTCAATCGCACTTCGCGAGAGATCAGTCTCGTTGAAGTCATTAAGTTTTACGCCGCTCGAACGTCTCGAATTAGAATCACTCGACACTAGCCGGTGGAACTATTTTTAGATTCTACTCCGATCATCAATGGCCATCGATCAGCGTCTTATGCAAACCTACATTTCGAAGACAGGAAACGAGACCTATTACGGCGACAGCTGCCGTATCCTCGCCGGCTGGATATATATCTCGCGTTCCGTTACGATCAATTATTTATCTTATCTCGCGGAGTGATTTATCCGTTTTAAGCTTTCTCGGGGAGTCTCGGTATCGCGCCGCCATTCGATCGGGTGTAAATTACACGTATCGGTAGATACATATACAGGATCACGGAAGATCTTACACGTCCGTCCTCTACGCACGAGCGAGCGAAGCGAGCTCGATCGCTTGGATCGCTTTTACCACCGTTTAGATTACCGAGTTGCATCTCACTCTCCAAACAAATATCTTCGAACACGGAAAGAACGATTTCGGTATACTGTTAAATATCAAAGGTACAATAATAACCCACTGTTAAATATCAAAGGTACAATAATAATCCCTTGAGTTAAATAATACTTCGTTATTTTTAACTTCCATGAGTATCAAAATGTAAATCAATCCATTTCTGCGGTTTAGTTCCAACGTAAATAACGTCCATATTACGTATGTACTTCGTAAATAATCAACTCAATTAATGTACTAAATTTGAGTCAAATTTAACACTCCTTGATTTATAATTGTTTTAGTTAAATTAATGACATATTAAATAAGAGTAGTGTTTGACAACCAATAGAAATGATTAAAAATAATCCAAATTGGATATAATTTGATATTACAAATTTAACAGCAGCGTAATTCGATCTTTTTGATAGTCCAATAACATTATTTTCAGATCTATAGTTAGTTAAATTTTTAAGTGAAATTTCTTGTCATGAAATAAACACCGAGGATTTTTTAAAGATTCCCTTATCTATTATTTATGTGATATTATTTAGATAGATATTCCTCGAAGAGACATCGGCTGGTTCGCGTACTGTCGATAATTAGTCGATTCTCAAAATCGAGCATCTCGACCAGCTGGCCTTCGATCGATGCAAAAAGTGCAAAGAGAAGCAGGCAAAAAAAGAGAAATCGGCCTCTATTCTTAAACATGTCAAATGACACTGAACGTCCAATGAATGACAGTTCACTTGACATCTTTCTAGTCTCTCGCGTGATCATTTCGTATTCAGTTAAACATTCTCGGCATAAACGTGCGTATCAATAACGTATGGGCAATTAATCATGGAAAAGCTGCAGCTGTTTCCAAAGGTCAATCGCTAAAAAGTTGACTCGAGCGTAACTTGCACCTCGTTTACATATATCAATAATTTTATTTCGATTTTAATCTTACTATTGTTAGAACATTTTAGTTATATTCAAAACTATCATATAGAAAATAATAATAATGTGAGAAATAATTTACATCGGACAGCGACGCCACTCTGTTTTCCGTATTGTTTTTTCTCTCTTTGTTACATATTATGTAAGTTTAATGTGTTCTTTATGTGTTTGGTACGAATGCGATAATTTGTTGACGTCTGTGCGTTAGTGGATAAATATTTTCAATATAATTTTTTTGTAGTTATGCTACAATAGTCTCAATTAGTCAATATATTTTTCTGGTGGACTTTTTTATAGCAACAGCTGGTTATTTACTTACTATTTGTGTTGATTTATATGCTTTTACATATCTCAATGTAATTTTATATACAATTAAATTAAATATCGGCTTTTGATTGCTTTAAATACGTACGTATAGATATCACGACAAAATAATAAGAACATTTAGGAAATATTCTATTTATTTTACTCACTTATTTTATTAATAAGAGATTGACCCATCATTTATTTTTAATATATATTTTAGCCTTGTTGAAAGTCACTCGATGTTTGAATGATTACTAATAGAATATTGGACTATTATTCTTTCAGTAGAACATCTTTCAATTGCTCATATAAATGATATTGGAGGAGCAAATTTTCTTCTCACTCGTTTCCAAAAAATTGCCTTCTATTCCCTAAAATTTCAACATCTTTCCTGATCAATACAATCATCTGATTTAAATATTACTTGTAATTTTGAAGAGCAGAGTAAGAAGAAAATTTTCCTTCTTCATTATCTTTTAAGTAGAAGATACTCTGCTAGAAGAATAGTATAATTACACTATAACAGTTGCTACACCATTCAAGCAGGACTCTATTCCAACAAGGACAGAATCTGTATTAAAGACAAATGGTAGACCAACTTCCTATTAATAAAATATGTAGACAATATGTTTCTCAGACATTTACATCATTTTGTCTATTCTCTATATATCCTTCTTTTGCAAATAAAAATAGATTTTTCTAATTGAAGAGAATATCATCATCAAGCAAGTATACACGGGATTTAAATGACATGGTTCATTGGAGCGAGAGGGTTAGAGACGGGGTTCCTTTGGGGAAAAATCGAGCCGACAAGACGTCGCGAGAGCGGAGCGAGTTGAGCGCGAGAGGCGAGTACGAAGCGAGAGGAGGCGAAAGACGGAGAAAGGCACGGTTTCTCGTAATGCGAACCGTAGGACGCCAAGCTGTCTGCCGGGACACCGGTATACCCCACTACTTCGACCGCGGCCGTCGCCGTGAAGTAGTAGTAGTGACGGTGCCCGGTGCGGACGCGGCACGGAGGAGACCGTCCCGTGCGTTTCTCTCGATGACTCGGTCTGCTGCCATCTAGACACTGTCCTCGTAGACTGAGAGTTCTAGAGATTGTTTCATAATAAAAAATCTTGGAAAGAGAAAATTTTAACAATTCAAACGATATATAAAAGTAAGGCTGGGTAATGAATATAAATTCAATATTAAGCAAGCAAAGAATATTCGAGCCGAGCTCTAGGTGTCTTTGTTAATACAATCAAATAATAATACAAATAAGATCAGTACCCTGAGAAAAATATTTGGTTGAAAATGGACAAACCAGAAGTTTCTGATTACATCAATCAATTAAAATTCTAGTTGAGATGGTCGGAAAGAAATTTTTTTTGTTAAAAAGAATCATCAGTGACTGGCTTTGTCTTCATTTCTTTCTTTTATTTTGTTAAATTTTTAAAAAATATTTGTTATTTTTTCACAAATAACTTAACATTTTTATGTAGTTTCTTGTTGATTGAACGAAAATTTGATTAGTTTTTTTATTTAAAACTATAATATCTTTTCAAAGTTTATATTCATATTTTAATCTTCTCGCGAATCTTTCTCAGTGTGAATCTTTCTTCGGTGATACATCGACTAACGTTTTCAGTTTCTGAATGCTGAATAAAGAAATCATTAATGTGACCGCAAAGTATGTTAATGTATTTTCCTCTCGAGTCACACTATCTTCCCGCGCACATCTATTATAAGGATCATTCATGGTAAATTACGGCGACGTCATGTAGGAAGTCTTTCGCGCAGCCCAAGTTCCTAGAGAATTGTCTCTCCATCCCTCTTGATGCCATCTCCAGCGATGGCAATGCAACATATCGGCGTGTGTATGTACGCGTACATGCGCGACGTACAAGTGAGAAAGAGTTGGTACAGCAAAGATGCGGCCGACAGAGCCGGTTCTGCCCTATATACGCGAGATAGTACGCGCATTCTTTCGCCGATATAAACGACGATGATCCAGCAATGAAATCGGTTATTTTTGTTGTAAAAAAAGATGTTATTTTAAAAATCCTAAATACTTAACCCTAATTGATATTCCGCGAGTCTCCAATATTTTTTCAATTACGTGCCAAAAATTATTTTTCACAGCTTCATATAATTTTAAATTACATAATTTTATTCCTCGGATCTTGACTGTCAAAATGAAGAAAAATCATTCAATTACGTTAGCTATTTGAGGAAAGATAAATTAATTTGAAATTTTGTCGTCAGATTGTCAGTCGATCTCGAAAAATGGGACGACACGGTGTATCGCGTGAATTTATTGCTATTTTCTCACGCGCGTGGCGTGCTTGTGATAATTCTGATGTCAACGAAACGTGGAACAGAATATCGCTGCCGATAAGAACAACGACTGCTGGCGAATTCCAATGCAACGAGGTTAACGCATCTCTAGAGGCTGACGCGTAGCTTAGACACTCTCCGGGGATCGTGTAAATAAATCGCGTGAATCCCTCGGTCCTCCTGCCTCTTCGCCATCATCGTCGCTCGCACGCATCAGCCGACGTATTCACGCCGCGTGTACGACGCGCAGAAAGACAGAAGGCTCTCTGTTGCGAATGTACACGGTGTATGCTCGATTTAAAACCCACGGGAGTTCGACGGTAGAAAGTCTCGCCTTGGAGAGCCTACTCAAGTACAGGGTAGCGAGAACGCAAAAGAAGTAATCCTGTCTCACACATACATGAGAATATCTTGATGGTAACGAAAGAATGGTAAGCGTTACATTACGTTCAGGAAATTATTTGCTTGTTTTATCATCATTATAAAGAACGTCATTTATCATTTTAAAGGTCGTAAGATTTATCAATTATCATTTCCCTGTGTTGCCGCAATTATTCAGATCCATGGAAAGAACGATTTTACTGGAGTACTTAAAAATTTAATCAGATACAGACCTGAAAATAATTCTATTAATCCACCAAAATAATTATGTAAGCACTCAAGCTGATTGCTAGAATATCAAAATTTTTTTACATATAAAATATATAGTTAGTCTAAAAAAACTATAAGTTAATAATTCTATTTATAGTCATTTTGCTAATTGTATATATCTGATAGAATTATAAACATAATTATTACTAATTATAATAATAATTAGTAGTGCTATGTAATTATAATCATAAATACCAAAATCTTTTCTCTCAGTGTACGTAATTATCTTGATGGTTCAACAAAAAAAAATGATCCTCAGATCTGCATCTAGTTAAACTTCTAAAAACCCTCAGCAAAATCATTTCTTTCGCGATTGGATTTATGAAAGTCAATTTCGGCTCGGTCGAATTGAACTTCGAGGAGCGAACGATATCGAGGTTCGTTGTACATGGTAAAAGTATACGCAAAGCAGAGCGGAAAGGGATACAAAAGCATACGATTGCGGCGTCGAGGGGATGACGCGGATGATGCTCCTCGAGCACCACCTTTGTAATTGCTAACCGCTGCCTAACCTGGCCGATCGCCACAATGTATGCGTCTCGATTCTCTGTTTCGTTTCTTTGTCGTGACGCCTCTTCCCGACGAAGGCTTTGCAGCGGAGAGGTTCGTTGCACCCGATCGCGTACCGCGGAGACGCAAGAGGCGCACGGTCTGCAGCGGACAACGTGTTGTTTTGTACGCGACTCGCGAAATCCAGCCTCTCCGCCTTCGTCGCAGATACGTAAATTAATCTGTTATGTCTTAAAAAGAATATTATCACAAAATTCTTATTTTTCACTGGACGTGAAAAATTTTCGATAACATTGATATAACTGTACCTATAAAGAGTGATCATAAAAAAATCTAGCCGCCATAAAAGATTAATTTATTTGATTAAAAGGCAATAATTAATTTCGAGAAATCAAAATAACATAATTGTATAAGAAAAGAATGAAAAAATACTAAACATATTTGAATAAGAATAATTCAAACGACAGATGTAGTATGTGTATAACATAAAGAAAAATGAATTGTTTGATATTTCAGTATAAAATGACAATTGCTATACTATAATATATTATATAATATGGATACAAGAATTAAGAACTAATAATAATTCAAATATAATGTTTATCTTTTATCTTAATGTTACTTCACAGAGAAAACTGAATTATTTTTACTCATCAGAACTTTTGTCTCATCCAGATAATCACTATATAATAAGCCCAATAAAACCACTGACAATTCCGAAGAGATATAATTGAGTGGATCCAATAGATCCACGCAGCTCCGGAAGATTAAAATCTCATCCTCCTCGCATTCTATGCGCGTTTTTCGTGAAAGATCACGTCTTTCAAAGAAACGCCGCGGGTCTCAGCGTCGCGATTCGATTTTCACGCGCGAATTTTTCGCTGACGAAGGGAGCGATTCCATGTGACACGAAAGGAAACGAGGGCCCAGGGCGTGCAGGACGTGGATGCGAATGACGGCCGATGACGAGTGTAGCGATCAGTAGCTACGTTTACACCATGCGCTTAGTCCGCGACCTATATGATAGGTGTCTTTGTTTAACCTACAGGATAAACAAGGACATCTATTGTATAGGCCGCGGCCTAAATGCATGGTGTAAACGTAGCCAGTAGACCTACGACGGCACGATTACGCACACGTGCGTACGCGCGTATGCACATGCCGGGCGACATGGGAGGAAGGGCGTGAGCGCGCGCAGAGGGTCCGCGTGGCACACCTGTTGAGCATTCCTTCACGAATGCACGCGCGTGTAAGCCCACCGACGCGACACGGCGCGAGCGCGCGGCTACGTGCGTCACATACGTCATCCGTGTACGCGCGCACGCGGCCCACAGGTGTGCTCATTAATTCCATTACGTTGCCCGATGATGCGCGCACTGCGAGCGCACCGAAAGGCCGAGATCACAGATCCCGTCGGTTGCGCACAAAAAAGAAACAAAAGACGGAATCGAAGAATCTCAATAGCATTTGACATAAGGTTTGTGGGCGTAAAGGTTTTATAAAAGACTGTATATGAGATACTTATAACATATGCAATGATACCTTTCTATAGTTTTAAAAAAAGCCGCTTTTTTCAAATTGCTGGAAAAAAAAATTGGAAAAATTAGTTTTTTGGAAAAATTGCTGTTTTTGCTATGTAAAAGACATAATTCTATTAAAAGTAATTTCTAAATTCCTTTATAAAATTAATGCGATCTATGAAATTATGTAGCATTATTTTTATTAAAATTTTTTAGTTATCCTTCTATTTTTATAGTAGGATACTATAAAACCTAAAATCTAATCTAACCTTCCTTTAGTACATGGCAAAACTTAAGTAGACAGATTTTTAACTCTAGTTTGTCACACTAGTCTAATAAACTCCTAGTGTCTCTTTGTAGTTTTTTTTTTTAATATTTTGTTACGAATTCAATTTAAATCCAAATTATTTTCTAGACCTACTATTATCATATAAACATGATGTTTGGATGTTTGGTTTTGGACTCGATATTTTTAATTCTTACATTAATGGTGCAATAGTGTATGTTTTATATGTTTTATTGAATACATTATGCGATCTCAATCTTTTATACAATTTCAAAATTTCTGTTAACTTCTCCCGCTGTGTACCCTATACGCAATTATTTTCTTTACGGAAAGAACCGAGAAGCAAACGTGGTAGATTTTACGAGCACGCGTGAATTTTTCCAAAATGAATTTTTCTACTCTTGGGAAAAAAATCGAAAAAATCCGTGGAAAAATTGGAAAAATTGGGTTTTTTCCGATCCTTTAAAACTATATACCTTTCTGAAAGAAAGATCGTATAGCTTCTTTGAAGAAAATTATATGATGAAGAAAAGAAAAGGATTCTGCACTAATTACATGCAAAATTGAGTCTTAGTAAAATGAATTAGTTTTTATACGTGATATAGTGAACAAAAGATGTCATGTAAGATATAAGGTTCAATAATAATAATTAGTGACCGAGATGGACGCGTTCTTGCTTCGGTCCGAGTATATTGCATCATTTTTAACTTTTTGAATTCTGCTAGAACTAATGAGAAATGTCTATTTCTGGAATTGTATAATAAATTATCGGCACGACACTTTTTTTTCCAAGTGCCGTGTTTTTAGCATAAATTATCAAACAAAGAGTTCAACCGCGAGCCGTTTGGAAAGGGGATAAATTGCGAAAATATTATGCCATGTGACGTACACTTGATTTATTAATCAAAGGGAAAAAAGCTCTTTAATTCTTGAACATGAGTTATATGGAACCCGTGTGGTTTAGTAATTAATAGAGATGTCGGCGACAGATAGAAGCGTTTATTTGAATTGATAATGTTGCTACATGCGACAGGAACCAGTTGTGCCCCATCAATAAGAAATATGGTTATTGACTTGATACATGATTGACGTTTACCGGACACTCTTTGTGCGCGAGCGGGTGAATGTATTTTCACGAGCTGTATACGACGCTATCCAGCCGTCTTTATGATCGGCTACCGATCTTGATGGTTTTATCTACTAGTCTACTAGACAGTGTAACGATTGACTATACAGAAAATAGATGACGGAGTTTAGAGAAAGATAATGATCCTTTACGTTAAAAGGACTTGAACGTTATATTATTATTTATTACGCTGGAAAATGAGAATTGTTGCAGTTAGTACGAAAGGAAAATAATTGCCATAATATTTTTCATTTAATTTACCTATAAAATATATTTTATTACCGTTATATTCCACAGAAAGGACGGTTTTGTTAAAATATTAAAAAATTTGATTAGATACAGGTTTGAAAATAATTTAAGTAATTATGTAGAAACGTTGATGACAATACTGTAAAAAGTTTTAAAATTTTAGCAACCAGTTTAACATTATAACCGCCAATTCCGCTAGAATTGTCGAAGGTGCCAATTTAGAAATATTTCTTATCCTTGTTTTCGATTAATAAAAAATTATTTTGATATTATTTGAATTGTTAGAATTATTTGTATTATATTTTCAATATTCTGTACCGTAATCTAAAACGAAAAAGAAAAAATTTTAATGACTAATGGAGTTAAAATAGCATCATTGGCGATTCTAATATTAAGCATCGTATATATATCTGAAAATAATGATCCAAAAAATTCTTTTCGAATGTGTATCTAGCTAAATTTTTAAATACTACAGCAAAATCATTCCGTGTGGAACAAAAATTGAAAGTTTCTACTACCGTATACGCGTGGCCGGCTCCACGTCAAACGAATGACCGTACGCGGATCAGATCAAATCTATGTGCGTACGCCAATATTTATGCAATGGCCTTAATGCGCGCAACGGTGGCGTCTCTACATGCCAACCTTGAATCACTTTTAACAATAAAGTCATGCAGGGACGAACATGATTCTCCTGTTTCATTAGGCGATGAGCGATGTGAATTTTAATTAACGGAAATCAAGTGATTCGTACGGGGAGGAATCGCTGATACTTTACTAATTTATAAAATAACATCAATGTGTTCTACTTCATTCTCATATTCCTGTTTCTATCAATGTAGATTAACTTTAATCTCAGTTCAGCTTACTCTTTATCTTTTTCTAATTCTTAAAATTAGCAAGCTGAATCCAGATTAAAGCTAATCTTAGAGTTAGAAAAAAGATGAAGAATAAGTTGAGAGATTAAAGTTAGTCTATATCGATGGAAGTATTAATGTATGAAAGATCTCTCTTCTCGGCGAAACTCGAGACTCGTTGCTTCGACCACGGGGTGATACAATCCGCGACCCGGTATCAGAAGGTAACATCATCGTCGCTAATTACAGACGCAACACGGCTCAAGAGAAGCCGGAGGCGGTTGGAAGATAAATCGATTCTCCGTCGGAGATCTCCCGACGCTCGAGGAGATCTCGCGGTGGGCGAGGACGCCGCGAGTGCGTCTTACCCGTGAAAAATTTCGCGTTCGATTAATCGGCCCGAACGAATCGCCGTGCCGATCGGAATCGCTTAGCATTTAATCATCGCGTGAATGCGCAAAGGTCGACAAAGGCCAATAGAACCGTCCTTATATAATTATCGCGAGCGAGATTGACGTCATCGATTCTACCACAGTGCCTGGTGCCGCCGCCGTTGCCGCCGTCTGTTCTCGCGCGTTGACGGTGGGCGACAAAGCGATTTCGCCTTTTCTATCCCGAGATTCGGTCGTTTCCACACGAAAATATTCGGTGGCAACCTCAATAGGAGATTGGATATGCTCTAAGCGACGATTGTGTAGTATAGGTGGATCGTTAGCCACCCCACAAACTTCTATATATCAGATAGACTGCTAATACCTAGTGAATTTACGTTAAAATGTGTGATGCTGGTAACTATCTTTATATTGTAGATAATAAATGATTTATTAAGACTGTAAATGAATGAATACATAACAAGTAAGAGTTTAATGTCTATAACGGTCGAAAAACTGGATCTTAGATGCTTTAAATAATTTCTTTGTGAATTTATATATTAAACATGTAGTAATTTGATTTGCGCGCCGAAATTTACATAGAAATTATTTAAAGCATCTACCAGATTCGACTATTATTAAATTCTTACTTGTTTTATATTGTAGGATAAAATGCCATATATTATACTCGATGTTTAATACTAGAACGATCGATCGTATTTCGTTAGAACTGCCAAAGGTGCCAAATTGGTAATTTTCTATTCTTTGTTTCGGTTAAGGGAGTTCTTTTGATACTTGTATTGTTAGAATTATTATATTCATACTTTTTATTATTCTGTACTGTATTTCTAATACAAAACGCAACTAATGGCTGCATTCAGCAGAGGAAACTAATCAATGAGCGCTCAACTATTCTTTGGCTGGTATTCATAGTCAGTTCTTATATTCAAGACCGTCTTAAGTTCAGTCTTGAGATGTCACGAATCATTCAGAGGACCGTATTAGCGTCTTAAGATATTACTTAAGACGATCATGAAATAAGAAGTGACTATGAACTACCGGCCTTTGATATGATTGATTCTTGCCTTCTTCGCTAGATCTAACAATAAATGTAGGAACCAATCACATTAAAGAATCGCTGAGCATTCACTAATCAGTTTTCTCTGCCGAACACAGCTATTATTTTATCTATGTTTGTCGTGAAATAATTGTTGGCGAACTTTGTACCATTATGTTGCACATGCGATTATACATGAAAATAAAATAAAATAAAAAAATAAAATGGTATAGTATAATTGCTATGAAATGTAAGTCGGGAAATATATAGATTTCCGATCGTTTCTTGCCTAGTTACTCTCGTACTCGTATAGTTAATCATGGTAGTCGGTAATGATACCTTCGTGACATTTTGTTCGGAGAAATCCTTAAGCGGTAAGTGCTTACGTATGATAGTTACGTAATGTAACGCCGCCATGATCTTTACGCAGGGTGGTCCAGATTCAAGTACACGTTCTCTTTTACTGTACGAATACGTACGATAAGTATTATAATTTCCCTTCCGGCGAATCTCTTGCGCCTTGTAACATCATTGACACTTTCGTTATCGGGGAAAAAAAAAAAAAAGAAAACCGAACGTGACTGAAGTTTGGACCACCCGGCGTAGGAAAATATCGCAGCCCCCACGGCTAACGGGGATCAAAAAATACGTCTCCACCCCTCTAATAACACGTTTTTCATCGAGAAAAATCATTCGCGGCGATACCGCTCTGGGGTGCGTATCGAGGGCCCGAATCACCGCGTGGAAGAAAACACAACGGTGGGCCCTTTGCATACACGCGCGCGTTATTACTCACATGCACGCACGCGGGTTGGTAGGCAGGTAGGTTCGCGGACGTCAAAGAGATCGGCGAGGCCCCTGAAGAGAAGGAGAGTGCCTCGTTGCCGCTTGATTTACGGTCCGCCTCGTCCTTTTTTTTCCTTTCTTTCTTTCCTGGGGGCCCCTTCGTTCCGCCGCCCTCTCCGTATTTTCGTCTCCGTCCTTCACCTCTCTCTCGCTCTCTCTCTCTCTCTCCTCCCTTCCGAACGGTATATAGCGTGTGTGTAGCACACGTATCGCATGGCATATGTTATGTGGTACATGGTATACTAGCGGCGGCCGCGGCGGCGGCGGTCGACCGCCTAATTAGAGGGCCCGTCCCTCCTCTCGCCTTCTCCTCGTTCGGCTCTCTCGACATCTTGATCTCCCCTTCTCGTCCTCTCTCATCGCTCCCGCGCGCACATACGCGTGCAAAAACCACAATCCGGCCACAGGCTGGTGCGCGCGTGCGTCTCGCCGCGTGCGGCACGTGTGTGTGCGTCCACGGTGAACGAGTGGCGTATCACGGCGAGCTCTCTTTCGCCGATCTGCATATAGACGTCGCAGGTACAGTCCGAATCCGTTATATTAGATAATCGAGAAAGTTCATGCAATTTCGATAGATTATTTCACTTAATAATGTTACACTAGAAATTAAAAGTATCTGGTAAATTATAGTTACATTATGATAATTGCAACCATTTTTTTCTCTGTATACTAATATCAAAGCATTGATAACTATAAAAATGGAGTTTCTAACCATAATTATTTTGATACAATTATAGTCAAGTTATAAATACTAAATACTTTTTTGTCAGTGTGATGATTGATTCCTAAGGCCCGATTTCACAATATATGATTGCCTAAACGTTAAAGGTAACCAAGAAATTCATGAATGAATTTCATTGATGAATCTGTTGGTAATCTTTAATCTTTAGGTAACCATATATTGTGAAAACAGGCCTAAGCGAGACGAGTGGAAAGAGACGTAAGAACGCTTTGTATGCGAATTTTACTGTCTATTGTAATATAAAATTGATGGATGATTATTGTATTCACGATTGTTAAATTTTCGCAAAAAATTACACAATAATTACTCCGCAGCACTTTGTAATCAGTGTATTCTTTACAAATAATAGTTTGACTCTTAAGAGACGTCAATCAACGTTTTCTTAAAATGCAATCATTCTGCGCTATCGTGATATACTACAGACCTGCGGGCATCATTATTTCATCGAACGATTCTAACGTTCATGTTTAACAACGTAAATTAACTTTAATCTGGATTTAACTTATCCTTTGTCTTTTCCTAATTCTTAGAACTAGAGAAAAAGATAAAAGATAAGTTAAACCGCGATTAAAGCTAATCTATATTGGTCGAGATATACACAAGTGCGATTTAATCCCCGTTTCCGTTGATGTAGATGAACTTCAATCTCGGTTCAATTTACTCTTCATCTTTTTCTAGTTCTTAAAATTAGAAAAGATAAAGAATCTACATCCTGGGCATAAAACGAATGGATTATTGTGCCGCAAAAATGCATCTTCGAATAAACTTTCAAGACTTGCCACTGACTCGGTTTTCGATGTGTAAATTTCGCATCTCAATGAACAGGCTTTTCGAGAGATATCTCCGACGGTTATCTCCCGGCTCTGGAATGATTCCGCCGGCCGTACCCACCGATGCCGCGAGTCATTACTGTTCGACGATGTACGAGCGCGCAGGTCCACCGTGGGACGCACGGTGTATGTACACCATTCGTGTACACCGGCTACGTGGTGTCCATCGTGCGTACGTGTGTACGCGTATATTCATACGTATCACAAACGAGGCGGTCGTGCGGACGGATCACGATCTCACGGGGGCCTTATAGCGGGGCAGGGGGGCCCCCTCGCGAGATCCTGTCCGGCAACTCCTCACGAGATTGAGTCATCCGGCACGAGAAAAAGACCACCTGGCGAGGAGAGTCGATATATCTAACGATACCGCCAAGCGGCTCTCTTCGGGCTTTCCCTCTCTCTCTCTCTCGTTGCCTTTCCTCCGGGGTCCAATCGGAGCCCTCTCGGTCCCCGTTCGTTTCTCGCTGTTGCCCACGACAAGAGCGTGCAGGATACGCGGATGCTGCTCTTCGTTTTCTCCCCAAGGGAACCCAGGAACGCGTTTCGGTAATTGCACGCGTTCGCCGCTTCTTCTTATCCTCCTTAACCGCGGTACTTTTTTGCGGAAGGCCCCACCGGCGTGTACAGTGACTTTTTAAAGTCGCCGCTCTTTCGGCGTACGCTGTTTATCCCGCTTTTATGTTCCTCCCGAGGTAATGACGGGCCCCGCATGATACACGCGCATACGTCTACCTGAGGCTGATCCTCTTAATGTCATCGTGACGATGAGCGGGTCGTTGACACTATAGTCAGAGCGATCGGAGATTAGATTGGACGCGAGGTTCTACCTCTGTAAAGTTGGCATCCCAAATTTTTAATTTTCGACTTTTTTATGTTAATTCGCCGGAACTATTTTTCATTTTGGGCAGGAACTCCAGAACTCTTCGGGGTGCATTCGGAACTGTGACTAAAATTTAATTTTTTGAAAAATAAGGTGCCAACTTCACAGAGATGATGGTTCTGGACTTTTGGGACCGACGTGGTACAAAAGAGATCTCTCCTGCACCTTCGGGAATCTTTCGTATTCCACCCGATTCCCTAACGCGAGATTTATCGGGCAAGGAATATGCCATTCTTGGGAATCTATACCGCAAATTAGGAGCTCCCAAGATAACACGAAATCGAAAATCAAGACGTAAGATGTGAAACGTGAACTTTTAATGTGTCTCTCGCACAGATATCTTCTAAGCGACTTCTAGACGCTCAATATTATTGTACGATTATTTTATACAATATTATTTGATGTCCCCTTTAAACAATTCACAACTAAACCATGAACTGCGTCATCCGTGTGTGAAATTGGTCGACAAAAATGAGAGAAATAGGACGCGAAGATGGCCTTCATCTTTTTCTATTCAATTAATCGCAATATCTTAAAAAGAGAGGGAGACTAGTCGTCTTCACGATCCCTCTCTTATTTTTATTGACCACATTTGATATACTATTTTGATACGGATGGCGTAGCTCTATGTTCATTGCACAACAGTCTAGAGACTCAACATATCCTTCAAACGATCAATAATATTGAGCAACATCAATTATTGTCTAGACATCGCTTTAGACGTCTTCAAAGTATCTTATGTCTCAATTTTGGACGTTGGATTGTTTGAGTCTTTCATATTACAATTTAACGCGCGTTGCCAATTGGACGTATAATAAAGAAACAATGGAGAATTATTTTAAAAATATACGCAGATTAGATTTTTGATATATTCAGATAGAATAATCTCGATTTAGTTGATAGACAGATCTCTTATCAACTCTCAAGTTAAAGTTCCCGCGCTACGTTTCGAGGACAGCACGATCGTTGCTGCTGGACACCCTGTATACCATGCGCAAACGAGTCACTGCGGGGCAAAGTGTATGGCTTTTTGCAAAAGGAGCCTCGCAGATTGCACACCTGTGCATGGTTGAGCCGAAGAAAGACCTCACCTATCGAGCAAGTCTCCATTGACTTTTTCTTCCCCTCGCGCACCCCTCGGCACGCTTTCGTGCTTTTTTCTTTTTTCGTGTCTATCCGCTTTGTCGTGCCACCCTCTACGTATTTTATCTTCCTTTGTATGCAGCGTAAGGTGCATACATTGTTACGTCATTAAATTAAATCTGAAATGACGTCTATGAAAGGGATGGATTTGTCTAGAATATCGATTTGTGCAATGTTGAGAATACAATCCGTTCCTTAGATTTAATTAGATTATTTCTTATAAAACTTACGATTTTATATGTATTTAAAATTTTCAAATTTTATTTTTTAAATTTTATTGTCGATTTAAACATATTTACTAAAAAGATATAAGACAATATTTTATTTTATTATTAAATAACTAGCCCTAAAAATTAATATAATTGAATATATACATATAATTGAATATTCGAATGTTAATTTTATTAAGTAAAAGTTATGATTTATTTTTATTATTATTAACTTCAATATATTAAAAAGATGTAAGATAATTGACTTAGAATAACTCTAGTCTAATCATGAAATCAATATTAGACAAAATAGAAAATGTTGAAAAGGATGAGATTATTAATGATACCAGAATTTAACTTTCACTGCTACTTTAGATTGCAAATAAGAGGAATGTGATTTTCATTTCATCATTTTGACATTTTGATTTCGTTCTGTGACACCATACGATATTGCGGCACAATTTAGTCAGAACATTAGTTTTCATTCGGAGTATCTCTATACGGGAAGCGGAATATGTATAACTTGCACTGACCCGATCTCTGTGTTACGCCCACAGGCCGTTCAGACTAAATATAGCAACGATTTTTCGCGAGAGAAATAATCGAAACATTGCTATATCGACGCGACGCATTGATATCGCGAGCTTTTTGCGAAACATATTTCTACATCTTACACAATCGCAATTGACTGCGCTCGTCTCGATTTTTCGAGAAGATTGAAAAAAATGCCCTTCATAAATCAGTACAAAAATTAATTAATTCAAGAACTTAATTATTCACAGAAACTGTAAATACATTGGGTTAAGTAATTGGAACAGTTTTACTGAAATCTTGTAAAAAAATTTTTAGCGTAGAAAAAAAGTCTGTTTGCATTAATTAGAGTTCTAATTGAAAATGAACAAATCAGAATTTTCTGTCTAAATCTATTATAATTTTGGTCCTGTGATAACTAAAATTTTATTTGATATGATCAGAATCTTCTGGTTTGTCTATTTTCAGAAATTTTTTCCCAGTGTGAGAATTCTCGGATTTTCCCTGAGTTCCTCTGGGAAAATTTTTGTCAAACGCCTAAAGAACGTCGCTGTTTCTTAACACGTGAGTTAAGGGATTCCGTCTTATTTTATTAGCCGCTAACCAATTTTGCCTTGTAAATTACGGTGAACACGTTGCAGCGCGTTATCGGCGCGATACCTTCGTAAGCTCCACATCGGCTGGTTAAAAAGCGCCATTATTTACACGTCGGGATTTTTATGGAATGGCCGGTTCTTGCGCCGTCGCGTCGGTGCAAAATATAATGTAATCTGCCTGGTAAGTAAGTCGAATGTGTTTCGCTTCGTGAGATCGGCCCAACCGGACCCCTGTGCGCACGCTGTACCGTTTTTTTAAAGCCGGCTCACTTACCATCTCGCGGTCCAGCGGTGTCAGAGGCGAGAGCGACGGTTCCGCGGCGCATATATCGATGCACTTTATGCCTCTGTGTGGTCCGGTTGTCAATGCAACTGGGAAATTTAAGATAAGAGGACCCACGGGCTTAAATCCGGGCGGAGGACGCCTGCCATTACCGAAATCGGGGCCAAGCGAAAAGTTAAGTCCCCCCATACCTTAAAATGTACCGGTGCAACTGGGCCTAATTTATGACGTCTTTACGCGCCCCGTCAGTCCCCCCAGATTTTGCTCACACGCGTTATCCCAATCGGATCCCCCAACGAAGACGAAATGAGAGAGCTGCGATAAGGATAACCGAGGAGATTTATTTAGGAGACTGCGACGAATGTTTATAAATTTCTTTTTTCTGTCTTAATTAAAGAAGAAAAATCTGCGATTTTAGAAAGTACACGTTTACTAATTAAATATCTCGGTTAAATATCTTGAGTAAATTTATTACCTAGGATATTTTTAATTGCGTCATTCAATTGACAATTTACGTATCGGTTATATAACTCAACGTTTAAGACGTAAATTATTTTCGATTTACAGTGAATACTTGTTTCGTAACGAGACTACAATTCTGTATAAATACAAAAAACATTGGATCTAACTTGTTAAGATTCAAAGCAATGTGTAAAAATATGATTAGCAATGAGTAAAATTCAAGATAAATGTTGTAAAGTGTCAAGTAATTTATTAATATGACACTTTACTGACAAAGATGATAAAAATACTGCCACATTCAGTACTGTTAATATTTTCATTAGTAAAATTTTCTTTATTAATAAGGTAAAAGAGAATATGGAATACAGTATATTTCTCTCTGTAAAAAATTAGATATGTTTTTGTATTAATTTATATAGAATTGGAGTTTTCGTTACGAACATATTAATAAATTGCTTGACATCTAACGATCTTATCTTGTATTTTGCTCGTTGTTAGCCTTATTTCTGGATATTGATTTGCAAATTACGAGCTGTATATACACTTATTTACTGTTAAGATTTATCTTGAAATACGTAACCTGTGAAATATTTATTTCCTTTCATACGCCATAAGAAATTCGAGATCATATTAATATTTTAAGACACGAGATACTTATACGGAATGCAATTAAATTAATTAAACAGAGATACTGCTTACATACACTCGTGATATGTATTTACTTTCACCTTATCCAGGACGCCTGGAAATTCTAGTTAAGCCATTGCGATTACGCGATAGTTGCAAAGATTAACGATGGATTCAAGCCTAAATTAATTAAGTAGTAAATGAGAAGACTCTAAAGACGGAGAGATTTTGGCTCTTTGATACAATACCGCTCTGATCACAGGTTCACACCGGATACGTTCCGAGAAAGTCAATCCTCGAAGAGAAATGAGACAGATCTCGGAACATGTCCATTCTTTCCTGCAGAGACAAGCGGTTACCTTTGGAAATCTATACGAGAGCAGAGAAACAGAGAGAGAGAGAGAGAAAGAGAGAGAGAGAGAGAGGAGGGGGAGGGTAAAAAGAGAGGAGGGGCAGAAAACGGAAGAGAGTGAGAGGAGAGTCTTAACGATCTCAGGATGCGGGCGACTTTGGGAGCAAATTATCGGCCTACGGCCAATTACCAGGTGGAGGCGCCGATATATAGAAGAGAGCGGTTGCCGGAGAAGTTCCGAGAATCGTCCTGGCGGCTAAAAATAAGATCCCACCCGGGAGCGGTGATTATGTTCCGAAAAAAGAAGAAACCGGGCGAAACGCTCGCTCTCGTGTGTGCAGGTGGCGGGTGGGATGAGGAAGAAGAGAGATGGGACGGACCACGAATGGTATGACGATACAGACATAAGAGGGAAAAAGAGGGATACAGGGAGGGGGAGGAAGCGAAAAGAAAGAGAGTGAGAAAGGAGGGCCCCCCTCGTGGTGATCGTGCGCTGGGGCCTCGGTTAATGAAGTTGTCGGTTGAGGACGTTTACAGGTAGAGCCTACCTGCGTGTGGTCCATTCACAGCGACTGCTGCAGGACTGGTTAAGTTGCTTTACATCTCAACCTGTGTGTGTGTGTGTGTGTGTGTGTGCAAACCGGGCCGGCCGACCGGCCGGTCAATCGAAGGAAAAGGAGGAGGAGAGCGAGAAGATGATGAGGTATATTGGTATACCCGAACATGCGAATGTCCGTCGTTACATATACGAGTGCTCTCGATGAACAGTCATGCCAACGACGTTGAATCGCGAAGTCAAACCCCTGGTTTCTCTTGGAGATCATATTTTTAAACGTCTCATTCCGAAAGATACCTTCGGACTGCACGATTGCTTTAATCTGATGTAAAGCAGTATGATTGAAAGATAGGAAAGGAATAGAAAAGAATTTCGCAACGAGTGAAAAGATGATTCTTCGGAAAAATTTTTTTGAAGAAGCTTGGCTCCACACGTGGTGGACTTTACGATTTTATTACCTACGGTCCCAGGGGGCCTGATTTTTAGAATCATTCATTCTTAAAGAAAGACGAAAGTTGAAAGAGCCAGCTTTACTTCAGGTTTAAGATATCTATTTTTAGTTTCAATTCATTTAATTTGGTTGCGAAAATATCTATTATTAGAAAAAGCCGAAAATAATGATGAGACTATTAACATATTTCTGGTATGTGTCGAAAATCGAACTAACAATTCCAACGTAATTCCGCGTAAAGAGTATTTAGGATACATTCCTAATAATGTATATATGAATGTTTCTCATGTTTTCGTTGCTATATTATCGTTGCGTCAATTTAATTTCGTCGCTAATCATATTTTTCAATTTAGTCTGTTATCAGTAAAAGTATGAATTAATTTTTAATTAGTCGTATTCAATTAATTTTAATTAATTACAGATATATAAAAGTTTATAATGATCTCAACTATCTAGAAAGTAATGCGTGGGAAATGTATTAATTAAATGATAAAATCTATATACACACATACAAACAAATTTAAATGTTAAAAATATATTATGTATGTCTGATTCTGTATAATAAATATAAATCTTTAAATAATAATGTCATATGAGTGTAAAAAAAATTTCATATGACTAAACGAATGGAACGCATATTTTTTCTATTATCAATCATTTATCAAATAATCTAGACACAGGTGTGTAGAAACAAATAGCGCGATGCCTATAAATACGGAATTCTTGGCAGCCGGCGCTAATAAGCGAGTTGTAATTAACATGAAAACTACTTTCTTACAGACAGTAGTATAAAAGGCATAAAATAACTTTAAACAGAGATAACAAAGACAATATTTTTATCGATTTGACGAAATCCAAAAACACGTTTGCATTTTATTTTTATGAAAGATACGACCACTGTTAAATCGATAATCAAAGAATCTTCGAGAATGTAGTGTATGGCTTATTTTTAAGTCGCAATTAGAAAAACTGCAATTTAATGACTAATGGCTCTCTTTTTCAGATGATGCATCGGCAGCAGAACACCCAGTCATCCAACGACGAATTCGCGATGTATCCATCGGCCGCGTATCATTCCTCGTGTCCGACGCTACTCACGTCGACGTCGTCGTCGTCGTCGTCGTCGTCGTCATCGTCGTCGAGGTCGTCGTCCGCGAGGTCGTCCTGTTCGTTACTGATGTCCGTTCTCACGTGGTCGCTGACGTTACTGTTGATCTCGTCCTGCATCGGCCTGGGCGCGGACGCCGCCAGCCTTAGCGGCCATCCTCTGGGCAAAAGGTCGTTCTTCGACATCCAGTGCAAGGGCGTGTACGACAAGAGCATCTTCGCCCGTCTGGACCGCATCTGCGAAGACTGCTACAACCTCTTCCGGGAACCGCAATTGCACATGCTTTGCAAGTACGTTTAATTATCCACAATGACTAGATACTTTCGCGACCGACAGTCGAAGACCGCGTGTTGCTGCTGTTGCTCCGTGGCGATTTAGAGCGTAAAGCCGATGGAAGATGAGATATTCGCAATCGTTTGCGATGACGCGATTGATAGAGACGCGATAATCTTGATATAAGGAAGAATTTAAAATTATGATCTATCACAGAGTTGTCACAAAATTGAAAACCAGGGAATTGTCAGGAAATTTGCAAAATTTTCTGGAAAATTAAATTTCGTGGCTTTTGGAATAATTTGGACCGCTAAATAGCTGGATGCTAACTTAAATTTGAGACTTCAATTCGTGAGAAATAAACTGTTAAGATATACTAATTTTGTATTTTGATTTTATTCCAAAAATATTTAATATTCATATGGATGTACTCCAAAAAGTTTTTTATATATATCTTTACTATTATTTTTTATTTATCATTTAATATTATATTATTTAAAATATACAATTAAATATATAACAAAAATATATTAAAAATATATTCAAATATTTAATTAGCAGTTTATTCCTCGAGATCTAATTAATAATCTCCATGTTACGCTATTTGCAATTCGTAAGATCGATTTGAGGGCTGTAGATGCGTGCTCGTTTTTTGATCATAAATAAAAGCTCCACAATCTCTTGGAGAAATCAAATTAGTAAATGCATGTTTTATATTTAATCGAGGGATTCTGTGCGAAAACAGAATCCCTGCGATGGAGAAAAATTGGGTGTAAGTCTTCTAGAGTGATTTCTCCTTGTGCATAATATACGAGCTTCATCTCGCGGGCTGAGACGGATTTCTGACAAAAATATCGCGGGTGGCAGAGAAAAACTGGCCAGAGAAAATTCTACCGAGTTCTGACGGTGAAACAATTTCGCGAACGACTTCCGCCGTGTGATTTCTATCTTGAAAAATGTCGGCGGGGAACAACGGCCAAGGTGGACGTACGGATATACATACCTTTGTACCTATATATATATATATGTATATACATACATGTATATATGTACATACATACATATATGTACCTACGGTGCACACACATGCTCTGCTCTCAGTACCGATGCACTCGTATATGCACGCGTACGTACACAGAGGCACGCGTTCACCATACGTCGGCACGCGTATCGAAATGGAATGAGATTTCTCTTCTATTTATAGCTCGTGCGAGCGAATACCAACGCACATCCGCTGCTACCTGCCGTTTGTGCCGCGCCGCGTTAAGCCGCTTAACGGCCGTTTCAAAAGAGCTATTGTGTGACGAGCGAGCGGGATCAACGTGAAAAAGAGAAGAATTGACGGGCTAGCTCGAATGCACGTAACGGCATGTAGCTAAATTTAGGAAAAATTTCAGTCTTATCAAGATGTGAAATGACGAGAAAAAGCAGATGCATTGAGGTGAACTGTAACCTAAAGAATATACTGGCGGAATAATCAAATCTTTTCGCTAAGCGAAAATATTATTTCCGCATGTACTTTTAAGTCGAGTTGGAAAACTTTTTTTTTTTTGAAAGCTTAATTTTTTAAGTTGTATCGCAATTCGTCTTAATTTATTCGAGTTCGCGGTTTAAAGCTCGGAGCTGGATTGGAATTGAATTGAAATAAATTGATATCTGAGGGTATATATTCGTTTTTGTTCATGAAATGAATAGAAAATAAAACGACTTGAAAATAAATTTCCTATAAATATTTTTTTTTATTTTACAGTAACATTTATAATTCCTTCTTTATAAATATAACATTATTTTTATATTCATTTCGATCGAAATAGGAATATTCTTATTCAATACTATACTCGGACATAAATTCAGGATTTACATATTTCAGTCATAACTTTTTTATTTAAACAAAAGTGTGTATTTTCATAATTTTGAATTGTGATGTATTCACAGCTTACAAATTATGTTGAAATTTTTTTTAATTGAAATGAATTAAAATATGAAAGAGAGCTATTCATCACGTTGAATTCAAATGTATTCATGGATTCAAATGGATTTGTAAAACCAAAAGCTCGAATTCGGAAATGTCAAAATGAATTCGTTTCTATTCATTTCAATTTATTCTCGTTTACTGGGATGAGAGCGTCAGAGCGATATGTTTTACGATCATTCGCGAGACATTTTTCAGGATTTTCGAGCTACGAGCTGCTGCCTACGAATGCAACTTGTGTTAATTGTGACGTAATTCATTATGTTTTTTTTTAACTCTCTGCAGGAAGGAATGTTTCACCACGGACTACTTCAAAGGATGCTTAGACGTCCTGCTGCTAACGGACGAGGTCGGAAAGATCCAAATGTGGATCAAGCAACTCCACGGAGCTGATCCCGGGGTTTAGGTAGCCTTTTCTTTTTAGTTTATGATTTCTCCCTTTATGTGCCCCTTTTTATGTTCTTTCCGCTTTTCGCAAATATAAAGAACTAACTGTGTCCGCTTGCACTTCCACTATTCTTCCTCGTCTGCTCTCGTCTCGATATACATCCACTCGTCGGAAACAATAAAAATTCCGATTTGTACACGCAATCTTTGCATATAACGATTATACGTAAACATCTTGTAATATTTGTAATGCTAAGTTTGCGGGAAAATTAACATGTTTTCGATTATACGCAAGTAATGACGAGCATATAAAAATCGTGAATACGTTAAGTGATCGAGTTGTGCTTCACCGCAGTGGTGTTTGGATCGAAAATAACGTGCAAATGTTTAGAAACTGAAAATAAACAATAATATTCTAATAACGAGTAATTAAATTTTTTATATATTTTATTTGCCGAGTTAAATAGCAAACGCATTATCGAATATGACTGCATTTCATTTGGTGACACAAGTCGATCCAAATATTCTGTCTTTGTTATTCATGGAATGTCAAGAAAGAAAAATTACAATTTTTGTATCGATTTGTAATACTAAAAGAAAAGCCCGTATTAACAGTTCGTAAGTTCGTATGGGAGAGATTAAGTTGTGAACAGAAATAGATATCGAGGTTGATCGAGTTTCTATTTATCCCTTTTTTTAATATAACCTATTTGTTATTCCCGTTGTCAATACTTTCAATTATATTTTCGTTGCATTTTGACACCATCCCCTGGACGAATATCCACGCGTATTATAGTATCTTCGCACCGAGATAATGAGTATGAGATAGGTAATTCTACGCAAGAGAGAAAGAAAGAGAAAAAGAAAAAACCTTATACTAGCGAGCAATGCTGCAATAGAAAAAGATGAAGTGTTGGAATTTATCGTAATAGAAATTATAAAGAACCTTAGCTTCTTCTTCGAAAATGTTAGCGAGTATTAAAATAAATTTGGAACAATTAATACGAATTAATATGAATACTTAATAGAAATATGAATAATTAGTGTGTCTATTCTGTTAATTATGTTTATAATTTAATTTAACAAAATGCAGCATCACTGGCGACGTAATATACAGCATCATCTCGTACATTCTGACTTCACATTATCCACATTCAGAGAAAAAATATAATGGTAGCAACTGTAAAAGTGACAACTATATAAATTTTATTTAAAATTAACGTACATATAATTGAAAAATTATTTTACATTTATTGTAACTATAAAATAATTTATTCAACTATGTACATTAATTCTGCATATAAAACTTGTATAGTTGTCACCTTTATAGTTGCCACTACAATGTTTTTGTCTGATTGTGAGTGCATTCGACGTACCTTTTGACTTTTTGGAGATAACGATTTTTCTACTGTTTTTGCGAGTATGCAAACGAATGTTTTACGTTTTGATTTTTTGCGCCTCTTCGATTTTTCAGGACGATGATTAAGATGGCAGAGATTGAGGTAGAAATACTTTTTTCTAGGTGGCGATGTCTGCGATTTTGCGCTGTTTGACATTTTTGAATATTTTTGTGATTTTTTTATAATGCGAAACAATTCGCGCTCTACTCGTGATATATTAATTCTCGATGTAGAGTGCGAAACACAATCGATGCCTTGCCACACGTGTCCCGATATCTCCCTACGCACTAACAATTACTAACTATCACAGACCTGTTCGCTTAAATATGCCTATCAATATGAAATGTCGATGCACATAAAATTCTCAAGTTTTCTGTTCGAAGTGCTGCTTGTGAATATCAGAATTGTGAAATTCCTATCATTTTTCAAAATTTACGAATAAAAATGTGTCAAATATGTATATTATTATTGAATCTATATAAAAATTGTAACTGTCTAAATTTCCTAAATTAATGTAAAATTTTGCTATGACGAAAGTTTGAACTATTTACGAGTCTATTGGAACAATTGCGAACAGATCCAGTGAACACATCACGTCCGAGTTTTAGTGATTAATCGGTATTCACCAATGAACTAATCGATTTTTCTGTTCTCGATCTTTGTTCCAACCACAGGCAAGACTGCTTCAGCACACAATACTTCACGAGCTGCATCCAAGCGCTGCTGCTTGAGGACGAGAAGGAAAGGTTGCAGGAGATGGTCGAGTACCTAGGTCGCAAGAAGTAAACGGGACATGGTCGGAGCAACGACGCGCCGCACCACGAAGGAGACACATCACTCGGCACACACATCCTCACACACGCACGCATACAAGTACACATACATACACATGCAAAGACCAAGAAGGAGATCGATGCAGAACGCGGTCTGGACTACAAGAAGAACGAAGAGGTGGACTTCGGCGCGACGATCGTCGTTGTTCCGCGAATTTCGAGGAGTCTCGAGTTTTACGAGATTTAATTCGATACCGTTCTTCATCTGAAGAGGAATGAGTCAGACGTCGCGTTGGAGAACAGTGAACACGCCGAGCGAACCGCGCGTATCGATCTCCGGATTCCGAAGAAATCGTTAAGATCTTTGTCAGAGTCCGGATAATTTCATCTGGAGATGATAAACGACCTGAAGAACGGTACGGTAGTACTTACGACGTCTACGAAGTTCAGGAAGAAGACTCGCGGTGGAAAATTCACGGCCACACCCGGAATGTGCGATCAATGCGATTCATCTGCCAACTCGAGACGTGGTTTCGATGTCCACGTAATATAGCGAGGGATATCGCGAACGTCGTTCTGTTCTAACATCGGCGAGTACTCGCGGTGCGACGAGAGTACGATTGAGAGAATTCGCAGGGAAACCGGAAGAGAGACGGCGATCCTCTTCGCGGTGAGTCGCGTTGTTGCTTGACACGACGAAGAACGAAGTTACATAATAATATACTAAATAATGAGCCCCACGGGGAGCGAAACGATACGATTGAGCCATACAAGTAAACACTCACACACTCACACAGCGAATCTATACGAATTCTAGTCGATAAAATATCTGCGCTCTCGCGCACCACGCCACTCGTTTTTTTTTTATTCGATTAATCATTAATTATTAATCGCCATCATTCATCACTATGTAGTAATAACGGTAATCTATATTATTATTATTATATTATTATTCGATTACTTTTACGTCAGGATTATATTTTTATTATTATCGCCATCCTTCATCCGTTTGTTGTTTAGTTACTGAGCCTTTAGTCGTTTATAAAAAACGTACGCGCGACGGACGAAGAAAGTGTCGGTAGTTAGAATACATCGCGTAACACAGATATATACATATTAACGTTTTTAGGCATACGGTAAAAAAACAATAAAAAATAAACACGGGAATTTGGCGAATATTTGAAAAGATTTTTTTTTATTCGGTTAAGTATTTTAAAACAGACAATTAAGAAGAATAGATCGAGGGTCCATCGATCGCTCAAACCGCGTGACCGCATTATTAATATTATTATTAATATTATGTCATAGTAGAATTATTGTTGTTATTATTGCAATTTATATGACGACGTTTTCGCCGAAGTAAACGCACCGGGCGTCATGGTGGAAGAGATGCTGACAATGTCCAACGGTATTCAATTATGCGCGAATCGAATGTATACGTGACAATGGCTGCGTTCAGGAGAGGAACATTTTTTTCTAAAAAATTAACTAAAAATTAATATTAACACCAACATGGTGTGAATTTTTAACCTCTGGTGTTTATATCAACACCATCATGATGTGGCTACAAAATGGTATTAAGTTATGATGGTGTTAATATTAATATTAACATAGTAACGATTATATTATCAATACCGCGTTGTACTCCCCGTCGATATTTTTTAGAATAAAGCAGCTTTGAAACTGTTATAAAATTCTTCAATGATAGATCTAGCCCTTCTCTCACTGGATCTAAATATATAAATCAATCATATTAAAGAATTTTACAACAGTTGGAAAGCTGCTTTCTCTGCTGAAAGTAGCCATTCTCAAAAACTTCGTGAAAGAGGCAGATAGATGAAGAGGTATCCTGTACTTTATTTGCGAGCGACGTCGCGAGCAACGGAGAGCGTCTTCTTCCGCGCCCGTCCGGCAGACGGAGTCGCGCACGAAACGCGTAGTATTTATTTATTTTTTCACGTTCTTAAGTTATGTATAAGCGACACGTAGCGAAGCAAGAGTATTAGCGCGCGTACCTAGCCGAGGAAGCGGTGTCTCCGGGCATAACGGGGTAGGACGCGCGTCCTCAAAGCCAACGTTCAATTGGTTGATTGTCTATGTGTCTAATATGCAAAACAATCCCGGGAGAAAATCAGTCCGACCGGGGACTACTTGTCATCGAAGTTCGAAAAAGGCAAGACAAATAGAAAAGAATGGCACACAATGAATCGATCTCGCGAGATGTCGATGAATGGGAAAAATTTTGATGTAACTCAGCTGGTAGAAATGCTAAAATTGAAGTTTTTGTTGATCAGTTTTATCGACAAGTTTCGATTTCAATCCAACTTGCATCGGGAAAATAAACATCAAATTGGCGAGAATGAATGGAGTTTATAATATTTTAATTTTCTATTTCTAGAGAATGGGAAAGTGATTAAACGAAAATTAATATCAACTTTATCCAACTTCATTAGTGAAATCGGCTTTCAAAGTTTAAAAGTCTGAAATTTCGAATCTTCTAATTTTCTCTCGATTTCGAAGATTCCGGAGGACGCGCTCCACGAAAATCCCGCCGTGCCTTGCGACATATTGTTTCCATTCTGAGAGAATTACGAACCATTCCAAAATCAGTATTGAAATCATTCCGTCACTGCGATCGTCAGGTACGGTCTTCGAGAATTCGGACACTTCGAGGCGAGGCTCAAATTTGTATAATTGCTCCGTCATACATTCCACTTATTTTACATTTGCATCTATTTTGCATTCATTTCTTGCACATCGCGAAGAAAAAGGCTGCGTTAACAAAAAAATTCGTAATTTTTTTATGTCGAAAGTTTTTTATGTCAAAAAAAGAAGATCGAGAGGCACATATTTACTTTACGATCAATATATGTCTTGATAGTCTTGCATCTATTTTGTATTATTTTTTTGCTGTCCGGTTTTTATATCATTTGTTTAAGATATAAAATTTGCAAATTTTTTTTTTTTATTCATGCACTCCGAAGTGTTTCCTCTGAAGCCGGCCTGAATCCCGAGCACGCGCGTTTTTTGGCGCATCAGAAAATCAGCGTTTTTATTTATGCAACGTAAAAACATCGTCCGAGAAAACGACGCGCAGCGCAATTATGTGCAGCATCGACAGGTGGAGTCCTTTGACGTCACAGTTTTGACGTCAGAAAAACTGAGCGCACTTCGCGCAGAAAAGTACTTGCCCTATTTTCACATATTTCTCGCAGAAATATTTTTCTCATAATTTCATTGAGAATATCTTATCGCGCCTTGACAGATGTATTCGTATAAATGAATATTGTGTTCAGAGTCGCCGTAAAGTAAGGAATCTCCGGGAGGAGATGGGATATTCCTTACAGAAGTCTAATTTAATGCTGAAAGATAATGATTAATTACGTTCCATACAGCACAAATCTTCAAGGGACGTTCTAAAGACATCCAGAAGATGTTCCTATGTCTTAAGGACATTTCCAGGATGTCTCTTGAATGGTGAACTGTCGATACTTGTTTTGAGTATTAAACACTAAAAAATATGAGTGTGGATTTAACTCCATGCGGTGTCTATATAATTCTCATCCTGTTAGTACTGATATAAACATCGATATGTATTTAACAATGAGTTTTAAATCCACATTATGATACTATTAATACAAACACCAATATGGGGTAGATTTAACACTATAAGTTTTAAATGCATACTATGATATTGATATAAACACCAGGTTTTAAATTCTCACACCATATTAATATTAACACGGTGAGAATTATGTGGACATCACCTGATGTTAAATCCACATATTTTTCATAATTAAAGCACGGAATTACAGTGCTTCAAATTAATTCAATTAATTACTTCAAAATAAATAATTAATCACTACCTTCCAGTAAATTTCTGTAAGGGACACGCATACGCGAACAATTCTCGCGACGAAACGTCGTCGACCGACGGAATAGGTTCGCGAACTTGTTTGCGAACGTTAATCCGTCACTTCCCGTTTCGCACCTGTCGACGCGAGTTGCAAGCTGCGATCTGCGATTTGATCCTTCGTCGATGCGCGCGGGAAAACACCTGTGCGTGCGTACGTGCGTGCGTGCACGACTGCGGATACGTTTTTCCGTTCTTCTCATTCTTTCTTTTTTACATTTCTTTTTTTTTTTTCTTTCTTAATTCTTTTCCCTTCCGACATGAATGAACTCGACACGTGAGCAGACGATGTGTGTACACTTTTACGAGACACCGTCGACTTTCGCTGGATAGTTTTTGTTCACATTTGCAAACGACGGTAACGACACAAGCGTGGGATATTTTTATCTGCGCGGCACACGAATTATGCGTACGTACAAATACACGCAGGAATACAGGGAACGGGTGTAATACACGCGTCCGGAGATACGAGGAGGAAAAAAATACTCGTATATATACATACATATATATACGCATACTCAGATATACGCGGTTAAATTCGAGAAGATGAGAAAGGGCTGAGGAATCGTATCCTATCCAATTAAAGTAAAATTATAATTATATATACATATAATATGTAATGTGTATACACCGCATTTCGTATATGCATTTCGTGGATGCGTATGACGCGCGATATTGTATGTATATGGACAGATGTGTACAATGAGTACGATTAACGACACGGATATCCAAGTCTATTCTTGTTTTGCGTGAATAAACGGGTGAATCAAAAGCCAATATAACGATTTGTTAATTTTACCACGAAATCTCACATTTTCCTTCCTCTTTCTCCTCCCCCTTTTGTAATCGCCCGCTCTAATTGTAATTGTTATTTTCATATTACATGTATTTAATTTTTATACGTTTATATATTTTTCATTTGTCGTACATTTAAATGTATTTCATTTAATAATTAAATATTTCGTTTAATTTTTATGTGTATGTTTCTTTAATTTATTAAAATTATATATAATTCATTGTAAAATTATTCTTGATATAAGATATTAAATTAATATATAATTATTAAATATCAAAAATATAATTAATTTTAATTTTTACAATTAAATGTGTTTGCTGCTACATGTTATTATCACAGATTTGAATTCTAATATGTTGCAAAACATGCCAAATTCGACTCACCGATATCCCGCCAACGTCGTGAATCCAATCAGCAATTTCCTTGGTATTTCGTCGACTTTGCTTCGTCCTCTATTATTCTCCAAGAAGGTTCAGGATTCCATTGCGTTCTTGAA
The DNA here is from genome assembly GCF_001594055.1 of Mycetomoellerius zeteki. NCBI lineage: Eukaryota > Metazoa > Arthropoda > Insecta > Hymenoptera > Formicidae > Mycetomoellerius > Mycetomoellerius zeteki. The sequence continues at coordinate 188,946 of NW_017257368.1, read as the reverse complement.
CAAGTTTGCCGCCGGAGATTCCCGCGATTACCTGTATAAACCGTACGAACTTGCGCGCCGTCGCGTCCGCGAGCGCTAACCTCTTCATGCGCGATCACGAACTCGGCTCGCTCTCTCGGACGAATGCGTGAAGCGGAACGAACGCGCGAATGATAAGATACGATATGGCCTCGATAACTATATCTCGCGCACACGTGTAGCGAGTAAACTTAGGGCACTTGGTTCGCCCTTAGCGCGAAACAAAAGCACCCGACAACCGCGGCTCGTCGCAAGTACGAAAAAACTAATCGCCAACGTAATTCGCTTGAAATCGTATCACGTGACGAGTGGGTGCGTCACGTGACGTCGCGGGAAGTTCAAATTTCGTCCCGCGTTCGCGGGACACTTCAAGCAGAACAAAAAGTCATGGTGACTTCATCAAAATGGCACACTCAGAGAAAAATATAGTTTTGACGATTACTAAATGAACAACTCTAATAATTATGCACTTACAACTAGTTTTACAAAGTAATAAAAACTAAAGTAGTATTGAATAGTATATTTTTAGTATTCGGTACTGCTTTAGTTCTTATTATTTTTTAAAACTAGTTGCAAATATTTAAATTTTAGAGTTGTCACAACTATTTTTTTTCTCTCTCTGTGCATTAAAATTGCTTCAAAATGATTATTAAAAGTCGATGATTTAGGAATAGTATAAATTCTGAACAGGGATGAGGGATTCTTTCATCATTCGAATACACGACTTGTATTTTCGTTTATAAATGTTATAAACAGATATCTGGTATTCGAAGTGTCCCTAAATGTCGCTTCTCACATATTCGAAGTGTAGTTTCACGCGCGGAAAATATAAATTATATTAAAATATATTATTATTAAAATATATTAATATAAAATATAACATCAGAGAAAATCTGCAGAATGACAAACATGATAATACGATAATATGACATACGATATAATGCACTGTATAAAATATATTATGTTCAAATGGAACTTAACTGTACTATATAAATACATTTTCTCTTATTTTTTCTTCTTACGCAAAAAGATTGCTTCATGAATATGCTATAATTATAACTCGATGTTATAATTGTAGCTATCATTATCGCTCAGCTTATAATTATAAGCGATGTTAGTGAAGCTCAACTTATAATTATAAGTGATGTTAGTGAAGCTTTTACTAAAACGAATTTTCAAAGAAACAAACGAAACGACGTACTTCTACTTTCGCAAAACGGTATATATATATATATATATTATATTCTAAGAGAGAGAGCGCGTTAGAATAGTATCTTAGTAAAAACTAAGAATATATTACATACACATATATATATATATCAAAGCAATATAGCTATAGAATAGCTATAGAACACATATAGAAATTCTGAACCGTTCACTGATGTTTCGTTTAAGACGTCAATTTTGGTCGCCACACCGCGATATCGAGGCCAGATATCGCGAGAATGCCATTCAGATAATCCATCTGCGAAATAAAGAACATAAAAAATATACATATATATAATATAATACAAGCTATTATAGGTTTATAAAAATATCGTGAATTTTAAGAAGAACTTTAACAATTCGGAGGATAATAAAAATTTATATAAAATCATTATATCAACATTTATATAAAATTGTATATAAAACGCTTATACCCATCAATATATTAAATTGATTAATAGAATTAATTTAATATTTTATTATTTTAATATATATATGGAATATTTTATTATTGCTAAATATATATGTATATAAATATATAAATATATATATATTATCAAGATCTCTGCTAATCGTTTTATCTTTATTTATCTAACTGTTTTAAAAAATTCAACACAAAAGTTTAACAAGGACTTGAGTGGTCCGCTTCTAACACAAATACAAAATGTTTTTTACTGTGTAACTAAATTTTCAGGTACTTCAGTAAAACAGATATCTTTTTATATACATAAGTAATACTTACGTTGGCAATCTCTCCAAATCCCGAATGCAAAGTAGCAATAGGCTTCGGTGGATCAGTAGGGCTCGAAATTCTGACGGTGCCATCCTTGGAACTCGTTATCAGACATCCGCGCGTCAGATGCACCACCGTTATCCCTTTCGTATGTTTGGTAGAATAAGATTTCACTAACTCGAAATCGTTCTTTGGATTTAGCACATGCAACTTCGCAGCGCTATCCCCTATACAAACACAATCCCGTTGCATGCTCATACACATGGGGAACGCTTCGCCTGAAACCTAAGAAGTTCATCCGCGGTATCGTATTTGCGTCTCTTTACGCGATGACAAAAATACGAGATGAAATTACTGTGATAGACTTCATGGTCCGTCCAGCTCTTTGATCCCAAACGGACACTGTCTTATCCTCGCTGGCGGACAAGATGTATTCAGAGTTCATGGCCAGTTTAAGCACAGGCCCAGTGTGCGGTCGATACTGCCTGATCGGCTTATGTCCTGATCTTGAATCGAATACGAATATGGTCCTGCTGTACGAGCCGGTTGCAAAGAGGGCCTGCTCTGGACACGACGATACGCACAGCAATGCACTTGACACAGGTTTCCTGGAATATTTAATATTGATATATCAAAATGATACGCTCAAAATAATAATATACAGTAAACTTGATTTGGCGAGTGAACTTTAGAATTGTGTTTCCAAATTATTTGTCAATAAGCAAGATTAGTAATTCCTGTAGGAGAAATAATTGTTTTCCTTCAAATTATTTCTCTTACAGGAATTACTTATCTTCTTCGCTTGGATTTCTTACGAAGCGATCAAAAGAAACAGTTTTGTTGTATCGCATTCAAATAATTTGGAGGAAAATAATTATTTCTCCCACAAACAGAAATAATCTTTCTTACCCAGTCTTTTTATCGCAAAGAGACTGGAAGAAATAGTTTTGCTTACATATCGTAAGTTTTCAGCTTGACGAGACCGGTGTTGATTAGCATCCATGACTTGATGCTCTGATCCCAGCTGCAAGTGTAGATTGTGTTATCCATCGCCGTCAGATCGCAGATCCATCCGTTATGTGCAGAATTCGTGCAAACAGAACTCCTAATTTGAGGACAGCGTGAATTCTCGTATGAAGGAAGTTTCCAGTGACGCAGAGTGCGATCTCTCGCACCAGCTATACATATGGTTCCATTCTGAGAATAAAAATCATCAATATATCATTATAAATGTGTTAAGAAATAACAGAAACATTATGTAAAAAATTAATACAAAGAATATAACACTAACACAATTTTCGAGCAAATTGTAGAAGCACATTACTTTAGTAAAATTAATATTTTTATTAAATGTATTTTATTCATTTATCTTATAATTTATGTTTTAAAGTACATTATTTTTAAGTCGATTGTTCACTGTTTATAAATTGTGTCATTTTAACACTAAGAAATGTTGAATATTTAACACAAAATATTTAAAAACCGCAATCACATTATATTAAATTAACACTCAGATATATTAAAAATTTAACACAAAAAGTTTAAGGTAATTCGAGGGAAGATGCCACTTTATTTAGTTTTTTCATAGAACGCGCGTTGACCATACTGACTGTGCAAAAACGTGTGGCAAACAGTTGCGCAGTTATCGGCTCAGATGAACATGTTCATGCCAATGTCGATTGGAAAAGATTATACGAAATACGAAAAGGTAGATCGTGAAACGTGCTTTTTGTAACATTTGGTATGTTAATAGCTAAGGTCTGTATTTCGACGCTTACTGTAAAACCGGACAAATAATATACGGTTTCAATCAGTAATTCAATTCCCTGACGGTCATGTGGATGATATAGATTATGATTTGTAATATTTTTGTATTCGTAAAAATTGCAATTGAATATTCCTCTTACACTTGAGGATAAGATGACTGTAAATACAAAACACAATTTTTCCTGCTTGAAACCGTCATTAAAATAATTTTATGAATTAAATTTTTAGATGCTTTATATAATCGAAATATTTCAAGTTAATAAAATGAATAAAAGTATGTCCAACTTACTTCCTAAATTACTCTCTTTCATCTTTCCTCAATTTATGTTTTATCATATCTTTATGTGTTTTTATAGATTAAACTTTTCATTATGGGACTATAAATAAGTAAAATATGCAAGTTTATATTGCATCGCATTATTTAATTGTTTGTAACATCTTCTCCCATGAGAGGTGGCATCTTATCTACACATATAAGGGGAAGATGACTTTTGCAAGGTATGATATATCAATTTTTTTCAATAATATGGAATATTAAATGTTAAATTTATAAATTTGTGTAAATAAAGAAAAGTCTAGAATATTAATAATATTTTTTCGTAACTTAATTCAATGACATTAAGAAGTTATTCGAGAATAAAGGCTTAAGTGTGGCATCTTCTCCCCAATTATCTTAACAAAGATCTGCGGTTTTAACACAAATATAAAACATATCTTTTACTGTATAATGTAATATACCTACGTCAGTAATACACCTACATGCATCAGTAGCAGTGCATCCATCGTGCTGTACGGTGCGTCATCAATTATAAGTTTCTCCTCTATGGAACCCTTCCATAGCGTTATTTGTTTCTCGATCGCAATGCATGACAATTTCCAAAACAGTTTGTCGGGTCTCGCTGAAATATCATATAACTTCTTATACGAAAGAAATAAGAAAAAAACGTACTTGTATTATAATATTAAATATAAATAAATGCATACACATACAACTTGAATCAAGAACAAATAAACTATAAGCATATTCTTGATCGAGCTCTCTATTCAAGTTCTTACTTTATGCATATCAGGTTATTGCAGTAAACGGAATTGCTCAAACTTGATTTCTCATAAATGAGAAATGTAACATATTTTTTTGTAAAACACAATTTAAAAAAAATTTTTCAAGACAAAAACGAAATAAAATCTAACACGATATAAGCAACTGATGTATGTACAACCTACATATGCATGAGCAAATTTGAACAGCGCTGGAGTAGAATATAGACTGTGTTTCATTTATTTACAAAATGAGTGGTCGTGCAAGGCGTAAGGTGCTATCAATTTGAGCTAACCAGGACGCAAGAGTGGGTAGCTAGCATCCGGCCATATATGGTTAATTCGTGCTTTCCACGATGAATCATCCTTCAAAATCAGGTAGAACTGTTTGCAAGCTAGGCTCAAACTGTGTATTAATGTCGACGCCTCTAAGAAGGAGCATATATGCAGGAATATCTGAAATGTAGCACGATAAAAAATTAAACGTACGATTAAACAGATGCTGCGGTCGGAAAGAATGAGAGAGAAAGTTGATTTTACTCCATTCTCAACACACTTTACTCCATTGAAAAGCGACTAGATAATAGCGGAGATTTAAAAAAAAATGAATTTCGCACGAGAGAAAGATGAAAATCTCAATATTCTTTTTTTCGTTTTGTACAAACTTCGATCGGGAGATCCAACAGTGACAGTTGTGCATCATCCTCGCCGTCGTGCGAACAGCTTGCATTTTCGTCATCCATTTTTCCTCGAACCGTGCAAATCCGAGTATTTTCATTCAATCTGCTCGAGATTAACGGGACGATTCAACAAAGACTGAGTGCATTCTAATAACGGATGTTTGCGATGCCTGATCCGCCGTGTTATCAAACAATCAAACGATCATCTGCTATCGAGTACCTTATACAGCTAATTGTAAGAATACAGAAACCGACCTGAGAGAGGATCTAAGGGTCTTTTTCCAGTAACCGCAAACTACCACCGCACACTACTGCCCTCTGAAGAAGTGGATGTAAATTACATAACAATACCCATTTTATGAGGTGCTCCTGATGAAAATAAATTGCTGAAATCGCTGAAATAACTAAAATCTTTAAAAATTTTATAATTTTTCTGTTTAAAAATTGTTAACAAAAAATAAAAAATTTTTTTTTCTTCATAACATTGAAGTACTCTTGAAACCGTACAACTTTTGTTTAAAAAATTTTTTTCCATCTTTTATACTTCCGACGGTATTCGGCTCGAAATAGAAATACCGTTTTTTTTCAAAGGGGGTTTCACCCCTTAAACATAAGTTAGCGCATGTATAAAAAAATACGTGTCTCTTAGATTTTCGTGTTTTACAAAATATTTCATGGAGAACCAAATCGGTTCCGAACAGTTGTGAAATTTCCCTTGCAAGTACGAAGAAAAATTGCCGATTATTCTAAACATAATTTTTAATTAGAACTTAAAATTATATTAATGACTTTTTGATATTCAAAATAAAATCCAAATTTAAAAAAAGGTTCAAAGTTAAATAATAATAATTTTATCAAACTCGTTAAATCAATGAACAATTTTCGTTATCATATGTTTCGTCGATTTCCTGTAATTTACATCAATAAAACAACAATAAATTTGATTTACTACGACAAGATAAATGCTATCTGTATTGAATAGATACGGATACCTGTATACATTTTAATGAATCTATAATTCATTAGTAATTATTGTGCAAATTACAAAAGCAAATATAATTTATCTAAATATTTTACTTAATAGTTTACAATTTTATATCATATACCTAATACTATTGTACATATATTTATTTACAATAAAATTAATTACAATATTAACGCGTTACATAATTTATACGTGTATAGAATTTTACAAAAAAGTTTAATTTTAGCGGAGTTGAAAATTTAATGAAATTTAAAATTAATTTTATTTATTTTTATATTTGATAATTGGAACAGCTTGCTGACAATTAAATAAAATTTAAAATTAATTTAATTAGCCTGGATTCTTGGCCTGGATAATTGGATTGGACATGTACAAATAAATTTAGCCATTAGAACAATGACAATGTATACGTTTCGGCCCTTAATCGGGATCTGTTCAGTACATTAATAATAATAAGAAGTAACTGTCTAATATATTCATTAATAAAGTCATGATATAGGCACACTATCGGATTAACAACTAATTTGTCTTAAAATATATTAAATCTTTATATAGTCTAAGGTAATTTTTCAGGCATATCGATAAATTGTTGTTAATATGTAATCATAGCGCTTACGTCCTCAAATATATAAACCTATAGATAGATCGACATAAAATTGGCAAATTTACAGAACAAACAAATATTATATGTTATGTCAATTATGTAAAATTTAAATACAAAGTAATCATAGAAATTTAGAAAAATCCCAAGTAGCACACAATACTTACAAAGCGTTAATAAAGCGCTAAAAAGCGTATATAATTGCTTTTTTAGCGCTTCGCAAGCACTGTGTGATGCTTGAGTTACATGTAACTGTTATTCGGAATATATATGAGGTCCTGTCTGTTCAAAGGATCTAATGAGACGATAAATAAATGTTGACCTATAACAGAAAGAATTGGAGAGAGGGAAGCATCGAGTCACATTAAATAAAAATATGTACAGACTCTAAACAAACGGACGCGGAGCTCTTACGCAGCATGCCACGTTACAGTATCAAATTTTTGGTGGGAAAAGGAACACGCCGAAAGATTTTACTATTATATAGAGAGAGGTAAGAGAATTTTTATGCAATTATTTTGCAATTAACATATCCGATTAGAGTTGCATAAATAGGTCTGTTACATTTCGTGACGAAACAGATTCAAACTTTAGAAATATCAATATTTATGTATGTTCCGTTAAAGAATCATATATACATCTCTATAATTGAACTTTTAGAAATAGTTTCTGCAAACGCTTTTTCAAATCGTTTCTGAACCATCTGTGATTAGTCACTAACGTTCCATATACAACGGTTATAATGGCAGAGACAGAAGCAGGAGACAATTTTATCCCAGCTCGCCGCTGGATCCGTGGACATTACACGAAATTGACAAAGAGTAACAAAGCAAGATGCAATCACTGTACAGAAAAATTCATTATGCATTTTAAATGCTCAGCTGTTTTACACAAGCACTTGGTAAACGCACATCCAGACAAATTAACAGAAGAAGAAAAGAAAGAAGTGAAATTTCATTGGACTTGGGACTATTTTATCTTAAAAGGCGATAAAAAGGCAATATGCAAGGAATGTAAAAAAATAATTAAGTACAGCAATACAATTCAATTAAAAGATCATTTAGAAAAAATTCACATGTAAGTAAATCCACGTATATTAAAAAATTTATAAACATACTGAAAAATGTAAAACTGATTGCAATAAAATAATTAATGTTAGCTAAAGAAAGTGTAATGCAGACAAGAGTATACATTTACCAAAAAAATGTATCAAACATGCGTTTCGACATATGATATACACTGTTAGAAATGTGACCACGAGCTTCCTTTACATGTAAATTATAAACGAAATTAAAAGTAATGAATGATTTAAGTAAAAATTAAATTACAGCAGTTACTTAAATATAATGAACGTGTTCATTAAATTTATGAAATTTAATGTATTTTTCATAAAATTTTATGAAAAGTACATCAAATTTCATAAATTTTAATGAAAAATACGTTAAATTTCATGTACATGTACACAAATATACTTTTAAGTTATAAATACATTAAATTTAATGTAACGTCATGAAATTAAGTTCAAATTGTGCAAATTAAAAGTACATTAAATTTCATGAAATTTTTAACAGTATAAAAACGGAACTCTTTGTACTATATTCATAAATATTTTTTATTATGTACAAAGAGCATAACAGAATTCAAATTTACTATTACCCTAAAAGGGTAATAATAGGCGTAATAATGTACAATAAGTTACTAATAATATTCGACTATACTAATTTTTATCTGAGGAATAGTCAGATTATTAAATATTTGAATCTATACTCGACTATAGCAATCTATAGCAATCCTGATCGCTTTTAAATATTTGAATAACGAGATTCTAAAAATAATAATATAATTAGAGGAAAGTCGCCGAAACTGACATACCACTTTGTTTTTAGACAATATTTCTTAAACAAAAGATAAAAACAAAACTGTAAAAACATAAGTACAAACTGAAAAATATCTTCTGTCAGATAGTATATGCAGGTTTTACAATATTGTTTGCAATTTTGCAATAATTAATTTTTTCGTAAGATAAGTAAAAATGATTTTATTAGTATTAATAATGTGCAATTTCTGAGAAATAAGGGGGTCTCACTTTAAGAAACCTATGTCAGTATCGGCAACTTTTCTCTATTAATACTTCCACATAATGAAGTACTGTGCGTAATTGCAAATAATATCTCTACAGCATTTCTTATCGCTTTTTTTATTTTAATAACTCTTTATATGAATGTAGGATATCGGATCCAACATCAAATAATGTAATAGATAATGAATGCAGTTCAGATGATGACATGGATGCAAACAAGGATGTAACTCTAAGAAAAGCAAAACGTGAAGAAGCTTCATCCAACTCGACAAACTTATTTAACAGTTTGACCGAATGTACAGAAGGAATAAAACAACTTAATGAGTAATTATAATCGCTTTGCGTTAACTATAATATATTTAAATGGATCTTACGAATCAAACCTGGAATTTTCTACACAAATATAATCTATCTATATTATATGAAACATTTATTTATTATTTCGTCAACTATCTTTATAATAAGTAGCTGATCAGAAATTATTTTCTCAGGAGAACACCATACAATTTGATTCCAATGCGTCGCTGGATGCGTGAACATTACACAAAGTTGACAAGGAACAGAGCAGGATGCAATCATTGTAATGAAAAATTTAGTATAAGTATGAATCACTTAGCTACTTTATATAAGCACTTGATAGAAGCACATCCAGACAAATTAACAGAAGAAGAAAAGAATGAAGTGAAATTCCATTGGGCTTGGGACTATTACATCGAAAAAAGCAGTACAGAAACAACATGTAAACAATGTAAAGCAACAATTAGATACAAAAAAGTAAATGATTTGAAAAAACACTTGAAAAGAAAGCACGGGTAAGTATCTCATATATAAGTACCTCATTCATAGTAAAAAAATTTAAAAACGTACTAAGAAATGTAAAATTGATTACAACAAAATAATCAATATTTGCTAAAGAAATTGTAACCCAAATAAGAACATTCATTTGTCGAAAAATTTGTCAAATATGCGTGTCAGCAAATATAATATAAAACATATCTATTCGTCCTATATGTACATAAATATTCTATAGTTTTATTTTGTATAAAGTGCATCCCAGAAGTCGAATTTACTTTCACCATGTATAGAAAAAATCAATAAAATTTGATCCCTTTAATTTTTGTGTGTGTGTGTATGTGCCGAGGAATGGTCAGATTTATAAAATATTCGAATCTACTTGATTGCTACGATCCTGATCGCTTTTAAACGTTACAGTAATAAGAATCTCTGAATAAAAAAATGATAATTTTCAAAACTTCCACATAATAGATTATTGTACATAATTGGAAATAATATCTTTACAGCATTTTTATTCTCGCCTTTTTGATAACTTCTTTTACATTTAAATATAGGATATCAGGTCCAACTTCAGATAACGTAATAGATAACGAAGAAAGCAGTTCAGATGATGACATGGATGCAAACAAGGATATAACTCTAAGAAAAGCAAAACGTCAAGAAGCTTCATCCAACTCAACAAAATTGTCTGACAATTTGTACGAATGTGCAGAAGGAACAGAAGCAATTAACGAGTAATTATAATCGCTTTGCGTTAACTATAATATATTTAAATGGATCTTACGAATCAAACCTGGAATTTTCTATACAAATATAATCTATCTATATTATATGAAACATTTATTTATTATTTCGTCGATTACCTTTATAATAAGTAACTGATCAGAAATTATTTTCTCAGGAGAACACCATACAATTTAATTCCAATACGTCGCTGGATGCGTGAACATTACACAAAGTTGACAAGGAACAGAGCAAGATGCAATCATTGTAATACAAAATTTGGTATACATACAACACACTTATATAAGTTACATAAGCACTTGATAGAGGCACATCCAGACAAATTAACAGAAGAAGAAAAGAATGAAGTGAAATTCCATTGGGCTTGGGACTATTATATCACAGGAAGCAATAAAGACGCAACATGTAAATTATGTAAAGTAACAGTTAGATACCAGGATGTAACTCAATTAAAACGGCATTTAAAAAGACATCATGAGTAAGCATCTCATATATACCTTAAGTGTAGTAAAAAATTTATAAACGTAATGAGGAATGTGTAAAACTAATTACAAGAAAATAATCAATATTTGTGAAAGAAAATGTAACCCAGACGAGAGTATCCATTTATCGAAAAATTTTTCAAATATGCGTGTCTCCTCAAATATAATATAAAACATATCTATTCGTACTATATATACATAAATATACTGCAGTTTTATTTTGTACAAAATGCATTACAGATTCAAATTTTTATTCCATGTATAAAAAGAAGTAGTAATATTTGATCACTCTAATTTTTACCGAGTAATGGTTAGATTTGTAAAATATTCGAATCTACTTGATTGCTACGATCCTGATCGCTTTTAAATGTTCCAGTAATAAGAATGAATAAAAAATGATAATTTTCAAAACTTCCACATAATAGATTATTGTACATAATTGGGAATAATATCTTTACAGCATTTTTATTCTCGCCTTTTTGATAACTTCTTTTACATTTAAATATAGGATATCAGGTCCAACTTCAGATAACGTAATAGATAACGAAGAAAGCAGTTCAGATGATGACATGGATGCAAACAAGGATATAACTCTAAGAAAAGCAAAACGTCAAGAAGCTTCATCCAACTCAACAAAATTGTCTGACAATTTGTACGAATGTGCAGAAGGAACAGAAGCAATTAACGAGTAATTATAATCGCTTTGCGTTAACTATAATATATTTAAATGGATCTTACGAATCAAACCTGGAATTTTCTATACAAATATAATCTATCTATATTATATGAAACATTTATTTATTATTTCGTCGATTACCTTTATAATAAGTAACTGATCAGAAATTATTTTCTCAGGAGAACACCATACAATTTAATTCCAATACGTCGCTGGATGCGTGAACATTACACAAAGTTGACAAGGAACAGAGCAGAATGCAATCATTGTAATACAAAATTTGGTATACATACAACACACTTATATAAGTTACATAAGCACTTGATAGAGACACATCCAGACAAATTAACAGAAGAAGAAAAGAATGAAGTGAAATTCCATTGGGCTTGGGACTATTATATCACAGGAAGCAATAAAGACGCAACATGTAAATTATGTAAAGTAACAGTTAGATACCAGGATGCATCTCAATTAAAACGGCATTTAAAAAGACATCATGAGTAAGCATCTCATATATACCTTAAGTGTAGTAAAAAATTTATAAACGTAATGAGGAATGTGTAAAACTAATTACAAGAAAATAATCAATATTTGTGAAAGAAAATGTAACCCAGACGAGAGTATCCATTTATCGAAAAATTTTTCAAATATGCGTGTCTCGTCAAATATAATATAAAACATATCTATTCGTACTATATATATATAAATATACTGCAGTTTTATTTTGTACAAAAAGCATCACAGATTCAAATTTTTACCATGTATAAAAAAAAGTAGTAATATTTGATCACTTTAATTTTTACCGAGTAATGATCAGATTTGTAAAATATTCGAATCAACTTGATTGCTACGATCCTGATCGCTTTTAAATGTTCCAGTAATAAGAATGAATAAAAAATGATAATTTTCACAACTTCCACATAATAGATTATTGTACATAATTGGGAATAATATCTTTACAGCATTTTTATTCTCGCCTTTTTGATAATTTCTTTTACATTTAAATATAGGATATCAGGTCCAACTTCAGATAACGTAATAGATAACGAAGAAAGCAGTTCAGATGATGACATAGATGCAAACAAGGATATAACTCTAAGAAAAGCAAAACGTCAAGAAGCTTCATCCAACTCAACAAAATTGTCTGACAATTTGTATGTAATAATCGGTTTGCGTCAACTGTAATACATTTAAATGGATCTTACGAATTAAACCTAGCATTTTCTATACAAATATAATCTATCTATATTATATGAAACATTTATTTATTCTTTCGTTAATTACCTTTATAATAAGTAGCTGATCAGAAATTATTTTCTCAGGGGAACTCCATACAATTTTATCCCAATACGTCGCTGGATGCGTGAACATTACACAAAGTTGACAAGGAACAGAGCAGGATGCAATCATTGTAATGCAATATTTCGTATATGTATAACACACTTAAATATTTTACATAATCACTTGATAGAGGCACATCCAGACAAATTAGCAGAAGAAGAGAAGAATGAAGTAAAATTCTATTGGATTTGGGACTATTATATCACAGAAAGCAATACAGAAGCAACATGTAAATTATGTAAAGTAACAGTTAAAAGCCAGAATATAACATCTTTAAAATATCATTTCAGCAGAAATCACGAGTAAGTACTTCACATATACTTCATGTATACTATTAATTATTGCCTTCCATACGAATATGATCTATAAGGCATAATATGTGATATATTTATATATTAAGTGTTTAATTATTTCTTCTTATAATAAGTAGAAAATCAAAATTACTTTTCTAGTCATATTGTATTATTACATTTGGTACCATATGTTACATAATTGTATAAGATGTTATCATAACTTTCGTCATAATTTTGGAAATATATATATTAGCACAAGTAATGTACTAAATTAAATATTATGATTATACATTTTAGACAGTTTAAGTATAATAAATAGAATAACAGAGAAAGTTTAAAAAATATTGAAAAGATTAAAAGAAAAAAAAGCAATTTACATTTATACTTTTCTATCGCATGAACAATTATTAAAAGAAATATGATCGAATAGCATAAATAGAAGTTTATATTTGTCTTCTTATTTAAAAAATTCGTGACTAATATTATTATATATGAGAAGTTTTTTGCTTGCAACATACAATGAATTTGCCTTCATTTGTAATTCTATTTACATTAATATGTATTTCTTTTTATTTCATTTTTGTTCGTGATGTACATACATGTATGTATATACTTTTTTTGTAATAGCTTTTTTTTTAGTTCTTTTTTACTTATTTTTCTTCTTTTTTATTTTTGTTTTAAAAAATGTATATTTATGCACTTAATTTTATAATTAAATCAGAATCCTGTGATGAACCTTATACCACCCAATAAACAAGAAACGTTTTGAAACATTGCAGCAACGTTGTAGCAACGTTGTAACTAAAATGTTTTAAAATGTTTCTTGCTTACTTGGCATATGTTTTACATATAGTATAACTTATCAAGCAATAAATTGTAGAGAGATTATTCTTGTAAACAATCATAAGCTACAAACATTCAATTTAAGTGTTGCTCTGGCGAAAATATTTTTATCAATAACCATAAAGATTTACACAAGCATAAACTTTGTAGAAATTTATGTTTTTCGATTCTTTTTTATCTTATAAAGATTTATTTTATCTTTACAGTAATTTTATCTGCTCAATAGTACTAAAAATTACAATTTTCTAAAATCAAGCACACGCAAAAGTGTTATTTCATTAAAGTTATAATGACTTAGAAAATAGTATAAACTTATAAATTTTGAAAATTGAAGGAACAACGAGATTTTAAAACATTTTACTCACTCGTAGAATACTATAATTATTCATAACCCTGGTAGCAAGCTGACGTCAAAATAACGTCTTTTGACGTCAAAATGACATGTGTTGCTACCTGGGAAATGACCATGGAAATCTTTTAAATAATCTATGTATAATAATTATGGGATTTGGAATTCAAATTTTGTTTTAAATTTCCATAAAAAATTCCATTTTTATAGACATATCAATAAAAATCAGTGTTTCAATTCTAGCATTTTTATATAGATCTTTGTAGCATCTTTCTGATTCATGTAAAATTTCGTAGATTTTGACAAATATTTTTTGAAGTTTTTTGTAGTATATCCTTATTTTTTTGTAGAATTTTGTAGAACATTTTTCGCCAGTAAAATTCTTATATTGATCATATATTTAAATCTATTTGTATTTAAATCTATAGCTGTTAAAAGTAATAGCTGTCGTATAATTATGGAATAATATAATTATAACATTAAATGCTAAATATTTTATCACTATTAAATTTTTGTCATCACATTGTATCTCAATACAGATTCGTACTGAGCGCTTCAAATTCAATGGACCATATTAAGGAGAGCCTTTCCGATACAGATTCGGCAGAATATGTAAAATCATCTAATTCAGACGATGATTTATCTTTCGATGAAATCTTTGACCTCCTTAGACAAGAATAATTCATGCTATTTTTTACAAAACACATACATTTATTGACAACCCTATTGCTTCGCCACGCCATAACCTCTTAAAAAAATATGACATGGTCCATAAGAGGCTTACACCCGTATTCATAGTCGGGCCTTATATTTATAGCGGGGAGCACAGACTCTTGCATAACGCATAACACGTAATGCATAAGAAAATGTACCAATCAAAGCCCTCCGTTTCCTTCCTTTCCATGAAATAAAGAATTCTGATTGATTGAATTTCTTATGCATTGAAGTTCTTATGCAACATGTTATGCGTTATGCAAAAGTCTGTGCTCCCCGCTTAAATTTCCTTTAATTTGCTTCCTTAAATTTATCTTTAGATGCTCTACGAATGATTTCATTGGCTACTGAGCATCTAAAGATAAATTTAAGGAAGCCTTAAATATAAGGCCCGACTATGAATACGGGTATAAATATATCAAGTATACCGAGATGAAGCGAACATCTGCGCGAGCAGTGTTGCCAGATGGTTGAAAAATTGGACGGTAAATAGAGGATATGCCAAAAAAGCAGTAGATTTGACATTGGCTGCGTTCAGCAGACTTAAGCCCATGGCACATACAAAAACGTAAAGCTGTAAGATGTAATCAGTAAGCGAATTGGCCAATAACGATAGCGACGTAAGGCCAGTAGCGAATCCAATGTAATGCGTGGTCTACAATGGACAGTGGCAGTAGTGGATTAAGAAATAGGCGTAGAAATCGATCAATCATGGTTGATTATTCTCCTCATATTCGATTATGATTGGTTGATTTCTACGCCAACTTCTTAATCCACTACTACTACTGCCCATTGTAGATCACGCATTACGATTTCCTTACTGCTTACGTCTTACGGCCTTACGTTTTTGTATGTGCCATGGGCTTCAACAGTTTTGCAACCGTTTTATGATTGTCTGCTGAGATAGGACCATTCTTCTAGATCTAAAAGTATGATTCAATTAGCGCGAAGGAAACTTCCAACAGTTGCAAAACAAAAGTTCTGCTGAACGCACCCATTTAAAGCGGTACTCTTTTATTTTTTTTTGAAGAAATTTCGTAAAACTGTTAGAAAATAGAAAAAATATTGTAGTTATAAGTAATACATAACCGAAAACAACTCAGTAGCAAAAAAGTAAAAATAATAAAAAGAATGTACTCATATACTTTTTCCTTTAATCTTTATTTATAAATTTCTCATTGATAATTACATTGATGATTATTACAAATTATTTAATATTTTATAAAAAGTAACCTAGACCAATGACACAATAGTGTATACGATACTAACGTCCAATCAGAAGGATGCGCGAGATGCGCGAACAACATGGCGGATAGGAGATACTAATCTTTGAGCAAGAAGACTAGAACTAAGGAGAGTCAACTCGTGCCAATAGCGGTAGTGGGGGTGAGGCAAAAAGTGGCGACGGATAACTTCCCCCACTCTTGCGCTTCATTAGTCCTCTCTGACGCTCTATATAGTCGTCGCTCTGTCGTTTTATAATCGTCACTTTGTCGCTCTTATATCGAACTTTCACACAATGCGCAGTGCCGCTGCACATCGTGTTAATAGCCGCGGACGTTTTTTGACTCACTCCCACCACGCGAGTTGATCCTCCTTAGTTCTAGTCTTCTTGTCTTTGAGTAAAATGAGTAGTAACATAGGATATTATATTGGTGCGTTCGGGGAGACGCTAATAGCGCTACTTCTGTCATTCTATCTTCGTTGTTTATCAGACGTAAAACAAGGATAGAATGACACAATAGCACTAATAGCGCCTCCCTGAACGCACCTTATAAATATAATGCAAAATAAAATAAAGAAAGACGGTAGATAACCTAGCTGAAACAGTAGGCAATAAGGTTCGTGAGCCAAAACGGTAAATCTACCACTAAAACGGTAGAGCTGGCAACACTATGTGCGAGAGAAAAAGGTAGTGAGGTCCTAATGTTCGCAATGTGCATGCGCAGCACCACACAGCACCGTTGTCTTACGCATCTGTGTAATGTACGAATGTAAGAAATACTAAACCAACTGTGTATAATTCACACAGCGGCGGTGCTGCACATGCGCATTGCGAACATTAGGACCTCTTTACCTTTCTCTCTCGCACAGATGTTGGCTTCACGTTCAGCGCCCTATTCCTCTTCCAGTAGTATATGTTCTAAGGCCGGAATCAAACTATGCATTGAAGGAGATTGAAGATTGAAAAATTCAAATTTGACCAATGGAAATGAAAGGAGCTAAAATTTCTTTGTCCTTATTGGTCAAATTTCAATCTTCAATCTTTAACCTCAATCTTCAATGCGTAGTCTGATTCCAGCCTAAGGTCTTTGCACACAAGCAACGCCATCTATATAGAGTGTCACGAAAGAAATGCATGTATCTCGATCGATATACATTCGATTTATTTCTTTTCGAGAAAAAATTAAATTTGTTTATTCGTTTAATAAACTTAATCAACGGAGGTGAATTCTCCGTCCAACTGAGAGATGAAGGATTCTGACAACGGGATCTTCAGCAAATAAAAGTTACAAAATATAAGTTTTATTTGAAAATAATAATTATAATGCTCTGTTCAAATTACGTTTGTAAAACAATTGATTCCAATTTAGAGATTTAATTTGTTGTAAATAATAAATATTTGAATAAATTTTTGCAACAGTATGTTCTATAATAATTATATTAAAATATATAACTATGTTTATATTATTTATTGTTAAGTAGCGACTGTTCACATGGCTTTGTAATGTAAAAGTTGTGAATACACTTTCGCTATTAAAATATATTACGTACTTTGCTAGTATGTAATATATTAAATACATGTACTATGTTAAATACATCTACAGAAATTGTAAATGCATAGATGTATTACATAATTTTTTTATGTGAATGTCGAAATGCAAAAGCTTACTCGTATATCCAAAATAAAAAAAAATTTTAAATAAGGTATTGGAACTCCAAAATTCCTTTGCTTCTTAGTCATGAATTAAATGTTTCAAAAATGTGCTGAAATAGTTATTAACTCTTAAAATCAAAGGCAAAAATCTGGCCGGTTTAATTCTAAAAAAAGAATTCTTAAATTCCTATTGCTTCAAGTGCAATTATATTTATTAAAGACATATTTAATAAAAATGGTAGACGTTTTGTTTCAAAATTAGCTAAATCTTTTTTTCGCTACAAAACTACTCATTCTATTTTGATCAATAGAAATTGTGTATTTCACATACCATATTACACGTTTCGTTACCTAAAATATTTAAATTTTCTGGATTTAAAAAATCTTATTAATAGATTGAATACGAAAAGTTATACAAGTTTTTTCGCTTTCGCAAAAAAAAAAAAAATTTCAAGTAAAGCTAACAACTTTTGCTAATAGACTACTCAGGTGTAATTACATAAATTTCTTAAATGTACATACATGGCATCTTGGCTTCTTGATTTCTGGAATTTTTTAAATATAATAATGTAGGAAGTATATACATACATATATTATACTACCTCTACTTAAATAAAGTATATCCTTTCGTTCGTAAATTGGAACAATACATTTTCAACCTATCTCTCTCTCTCTCTCTACCACTAAAAGTATAAGATATTCTTACTATCTTCATAAAAACTCTTTATTTTTCTTATTGTCCGCTTATTTTTGTTTCTAATTTGTACATAAAAATAGTTCGAGCCATCATTATATATAGAAGCCTTTTAGTAATTGTCCCCAAAATAGAAGTTATATGCCTTGAAACAACTGATATTAAAACGAACGAAATAATCGCATCGTTCGCCAAGCCCGTCTGATCCAGGACAGGCCGATCAATCCGACACTGACCGTTGATTTTTGCAACGGGGATGCAGGAGATAATAGAGCTATGCACATAATGTAAGCATCCAGTAATCAAACATACCAGAGATAGGCAATTAATAATCTTTATATTCGCTACCATGATCCAAATTGTCAAAAAGCATGCGAGTGGGTTCACGAATTGGGCGCAAATAATGGACAACTGATAGGCGAGATGTCTATATAGATAAAAATATGGTTGGATACTTGGCAGAAATCTATTACTGAAGAAGTAACAGACTCTAATCAGAATGTACAATAAACTTTCCTAAATACGGACGAACTGTTCGCTTTGTTACTCTTTATTATCTCATTTTTTTCTTGTCTAATGTGTGATCAATGTTATCAATACTACTCGTCGCTTATAGCTTGCGAGAAAATTTGGATCGCAACGAGTTCTTGTTGCTTCGTACAAATGTAGAACGATAAATGCAATGAGTGATAGTACGAGCACAAGGGTCAGAAACAAGAAATAATATTGCCCCGAGAACTTCAAGTTGGGCGTGCTAAGGGAAGAAAACCGAAACCAACAAAATCAAGCTATGTCCTCGTCACCGATGACGAATGTTCTGTTGTAAAAAAATATCAATTGATGTAGCGACTCAGTTCTCTCAGCTCTTACACAAAAACAAGTGCCAACCGAGTCGTTGTGCATACTGTCCCTATTGTGCTCGCAGGTTCTCGCTATGGGACTGTTAACAGTCTGGCTGGCATTTATTCTTGCGTAAGAGGGCATATATCATGAGATCGACGTTCGCGAATTGAGTCGCTTACGTAGACAAATTCCAGCTTTCCGGAGCAACGCCGCGATGACCAGCTCGATAAATATTTTATTGATGCCGATTAAGATTACGAGAAGATCACAATTTGACGTGTCCAAAGTAATAGTCTATTCGCCAATCGTCTCTCATTGTATCGTCAATTGTTTCTTTATCTATTTTTGCGTAATATAGTAAATGATTGGAGCGTGACTTCGCCGACAATTAAAAGTAATCGCTCTACCACATCGGCACTCTGAACAGAAGTAATCGATCACTCACACCAATACTGATATTTGACAGTTTAAGTATTTGTAAAATATCACAGACATGCATATGCATACACGTTACTTCTTCGAACGATAGATGAAAATATCTATGGAACTCTTCCTTTGCATAAATTTAACAAAAGCAGAGTCATAAAGATATTGTATAATTAAAGTTAGGATATACGAATTGTTCTCCTTTTTCAACACTGATTCTTAATCTGCTCAATAAAATTTATCAGATAAAGTGCTTATGTAATTATAAAAGGAAACACCGCGTGAGATGAAACTGTGTGGCACACATCTGTGCATACCTAACAATGAAGTTGAGCTGTTCAAATATTAAGTACTTAATGTAGATTGTTAAATATTATATCAAATATATATTCAACCGATTGTGAGAAAAAAGTGCACGTCATGCTTTGAAAGCGCAATGTGTGCAAAGAACTTGAGTCTCTGTTCCACAAAATATTAAAACAGTTTTACTGGGCACAGTTTGGGCACCAAATAAGGAATCTATCAAGGAAGAACTATTTGAAATGCACGAGAATAGGAAGAAAAAACGTTATTGTTTTATATGTACATTCATGTCTTGGGCGAGTATTGGATTTATACACTCAGAGAAAATACACTCAGAGAAAAAGACATAGTGGTAGCATTTATAAAGGCGTCTCCAGACGATATGGCCAACATTAGCAAATATCATACATATACATATATATACATAATTATTCATGTTGAATATGTCAATATTTAGCGAATGTGCACAAAGTTGGCCTATATATTGACCATATCGTCTGGAGGCGCCTTACTTGACGACAACTATACAAGTAGAATTAATGTACATAATTGAACAAACCATATTTTATAGTTATTACAACTAAAATAGTTTACTAAATTTTATATGTGTGTGTGTGTGTGTGTGTGTGTGTGTGTGTGTGTGTGTGTGTGTGTGTGTGTGTGTGCGTGCGTGTGCGTGCGTGCGTGTGCGCGTGCGTGTATTTTATTTATATTGTTAAATTATATATATCAATTCTAGATACATATAAAACTTGTATAGTTGCTATTTTTATGCTTATATTTTTCTCTGAGGATAATAAAGTTAGTAAATTAATAATCGCTAAGCATTTTTATATGTATAGTAATATACATATAAAAATAAAAGAATAGTAAGAATCACAAGTTATCTTCACCCAACAATTGCAAAAAAATATATCTGATATTAATTTAATACAAAATAAAGAAGCTAATATTTTTCCTGAGAAAAAAATTGTCTAAAAATAGATTTTCTAATATTACCAATAACGCAAATAATTGGTAAGACTAAGTACAGAATACGTTAATTTTTTGCAAGATGCATGCAGGATGAATAAGACTGAAATACTTTTGCATAATTGACCAAAACGAACGTGGTGATTGCACCTATTAATGATCCGATTTGTGTCGCAACACCAGTGTAGTAAAGACCCCTTCCGGGATCGGGTCGATATAACGTCGTAATGCCCATCTTTACGAATCCAATTAAACCGCATAGCATTATCCATATAAAGACTACCATCAATTCACCCACCCATGAATCTTGCAAGGGAGGATAAGGCGATTTCGCGGCCAGATATAAGACGAAGCCTGAAAGTGCCAAAATAGCCGCCATAAGGATATTGAGGAGCTTCACCTCCGGTGTTTTTACAAAGAAACCTAAAGACATGGCCAATGGGCCAGCTATGGAAGCTAGCGTGACTGTCAAGTGATACGCTATACTGCCATATGGTAGACAGGAGTACGACTGTATGCTCGGTAAAGTACCGTTACCGAGGAAACATACTACAGCCATCATGACTAATAAATAATAATAGCTAAATCTCGGCATTTTCCAGCCGGTATTCGTTTTGTAGCTCGGCGGTGCCGTCGTGTCAGTCGGCAGCATTTCCATGCTGCTCGGTAGTTTGACTCTCTCCCCGCGTGCTACAGGTAAAGAGTTCAAACTTAAGAACGAAAAAAAACTCAGACATAACAGAATCCCGATGAAGATGAAAAATATTTGGGAAGAGAATCTCGGATCCGATTCTGCAGGCATGAATTCCAGGTGGGTCGAGTTTGGCTTGGTGATGTTGACGCATTCTGGATTATCACCGACGCCTTGAATCAGCGCTACTGCGCTCGGTATAAATCCGCTCAGTCCCTCACCGACGAGATAAGACACTAAGTAAATCTCACGATAGTTCCTCATGTACGGCATGAAAAGAACAGAACTCGTACATCCGACGAGGGCAGTCACAAACATCAACGACAGAAGGGCAGTCGAGTGTTCTTTGCCAAACACAACTGAGGTATGATCATACAGGAAACCCAATGCTATACAGGCGTACATTCCTGCGGCCAGCAGGGCATAAATAATATATTTGTCATATGCCCAAACAGTGTACCTGAAAGATACATTTGTATTAGATTCGTTACACAATTATCCCAAAGAATGTTATAAAACATAGATTTACTTTATATATAAAGTGTACAGTATGGGACCTAGGTTGGCAATTTGCACTAGCATCACCATGTGTGCAGGTAGGCTCCATCCTTCTGGAGCTGTATGTACTATCAGTGGCAACTGTACGTAGACACCATTTACACCGATCCAAGCACCCAGACCAAACATCAGAGCTAGGAGGTCGACAAGCAACCTCCGGTTGCTCAATTGCTGACTCAGTGTTTTACTCATTTGTCTTCAAATATCTGTACTTTCAAACTATCTTCTACTTGCTTAATGACTTGAACACTTCTAGTTGTTGATTACTTGCTCACTGCGATATCGGTCTGGTATTTACTATCGCATTATCATTATGATAACGATCACTATGAAATTCTAGCTACTCTACCAGGAGAGATAATCAAAGCTAAAAATAATACAAATATATATATATATACACATTCAGAAATTTAATTACTAAATTAATGATTGTCCTTACAGAAATTTAATACTGGGAGATAGGGATTAATTATTTTAAGTATTAGTTATTCAGTGCTTTTAATACTAATAATAATGCAGCATAGAACATTGAAAGAACATTACTGTGATGTTGCAATTGTCAACAATAAAATGTGAATGTTTTTTGAATGTTGAATCTACATTTCGCAACGTTGATGCAACATTCACAATGTTGACGCAATATTCGCAATGTTACAATTCAACGTTTCTGAGATATTGAAGTGTACCCCCATATCAAAAACTGTCACAATTACATCACAACAATCACAACAAATGGTTACGTCATAGTGATGTGCGAATGTCCGCTTTATCACAAATGTGATATCACAATAATTATATGCGAATGACTTTGTGTTATTTTGTTATGACAATCTCATAGTCACATCATATTTTCTTCCTGGCTATTGTGATGTGAATGTGATCCCTTGGAGATATTGCATAAGTAAGCAATTAATCATTACTTTCCAGTATTAAATTGACCAGTATTAAATAATTAGATTTCTCTCTCTGTAAGTCATTCTATTTTAAAAATCAATTGCCGCTATCATTCATATATAAAACATATTACATGTATGCCAATCCACTATAGAGTCCACATGTCCAGATGATGAATCAAATGACTCGCTGGATCGCCTGGATCGCGTTGGCAAGAAATTTCCTATTATTCATTAATTCCTCAAAACTCACTGGAAATATCTCTATTTTGTTGTCCTTCTATGTTAGAAGACAATTTGGTTATAATTTTCCTCGGTAATTCCTTTTAAAGATTCCGTTCGTTTTTTACAAGGAATTCGTGAAAAACGTTTCTACACATCAACCTCATTTAAACAATCACTAGCGTGTGACCGACACGCAACTACTCTTAATTGCCGATGGTTGCCAAGCGAATGCTCTGAAATCTGGAGTAAGGTTATATAACGCACGTGGTCAATTCGATATATCGCTCGAGAGTCTCGATAGCGTTAATGCTTCGCGTCTGTCAACTTTGCACGACTCGACGGCATTTATATCTGATTTGTCAGTCAAGAGAATTTTATGTGACAAACATTTGTTAGTGAATATTTCGTGTGTTTATCGCGTTGTTTAGTTAAATGATACACTTCGTAAAATATCGAAAAATCTCGAACGATCGGTTAGGAGTATCGAACAACGAGTTTGAAGACGAGGGATCTGTCCCCGCCAAAAGCACCTGTTGAATCTACTCACTCGATATGATGGATTACTGTAAGTTTTTATTTTTAGAGGAAATGTAGATTTAGCGCGTTATCTAATCTAAGAAAAAAATGACTTTCATTATGTTGGCTAGAATATTCGAAAAAACAAGTTAAAAGAAAAAATATATTAAAGAATAAAGAAAAAATACTTTTATAAAATTAAACTGTAGCTTTATTAATTATTTTTATTATATTTAAAAATACGGTGTTATATTTATTTAACTATATTAATTTTCCAGAATTTCAAAATTGTTATAGAATTTTTCTGATCTTAATTAATTAATCCGGGAATAGTCACCTGCAACGTTTTTATACCTCAGTGATACAAAAACATCTCGTTTAAAATCATTACTATTAATAACATGTTGTATTATATTAATTGTTTTCCAATTTATTGGTATTTGAAAACATGGATATAGATTTAATTACAAACTTCTGAGTAATCGTTTACGTAAAAAAAAATCAGATGACTTTTTCAGTTAATATCATTCAAAAGAATATACTTACTTTTCTGCTGAGAGATGGATTACAGTCCGTTGAGATTGATTGATTATATCAATATAGGGACAATAGGGCATACAAATTGAATATATACAATAGATTGAATATAGCAAGAACTTTATAAAAGACGAGGCAGACTCACAGATGGTTTAAGTACATTAGTATTTGTCTCAAAACTCTTGAGAGTTTTTGCGTTTCAGAGTGTGTTTTGTGTCTTTGTTTTTTCTTATTTTTTTTTCTTTAATCATTTTTAATAGAATCACACGGATGAAAAAAGGTCGCAGAAAACGTGCTCTTGCAGGGTGCTTGAAAGTCGTGTACGGATATATAACATTAATTTAAAGGAGTCTCCGTTCGAATGATAGGTGGCGGAAAAAGGAAACGCCGAACTATACTTGACATAAGCTTCCTCGTGTTGCGCCATAGTATCGTCGCCTATATATATCCTTTTATTTATCTGTGGACCATAAGTATGCATAAACAATATGGCGAAACCACTGATATGTAGATGGATTACAATTAGCATTATCAAAGTATATCCCCAATTGAACGTTCATTACTTTACAAGAACAATTGCCACGTGTAACATTTAATGATAGCGTGACATTTAGTGTCTTTTTAAAAATACATATTACTAAAAAATTGTAAAGTAAAAAATGCAAAATTGTTGTTTATGTAATATGACAATAAATAATTGATCAAAACGAAACATTTCACAAATAAATTCATCTTGGTAATTGTTCTTATAAACATAACGGACCTTTAATTGAATACAAAACATCAGCAATCCATGTAATACAAATCAGTGAGCGAAAATCTCTTATTGCGTCGAAAAAGAAAAATCACGTCGACTTATTTACTTTTTCGTTAATGTTCCTTCATTTATTTAGAAGAATTGGATAATATACAGGATGTCCTAGAATTCACATACGTGGAGTGCACAGTGAGATTCTTTGTATCAAAGAAAGCTTTTTCCTCTGATAAAAGCTGCGTTCAAATTATATATAAATCAGAAATGGCGCTCGCTAAACGTATATAATATTGTTTTTCTATTTTTAAAAAATCTTAACAATTATGCATGGTAAATCTAAAAATTGTTATTTTGAGTACTTAACAAAATAAAGTAAAGAAGGGTAAAAAAGGAAAGTATATCAGAATATATGTATATAATATAGAGAGAACAATCTTTTTAAAATAAATAGAATTACAATTCTCTGTTTTTCTAAACGATATCCTTGAGACATATCGGCCGAAAGTAAAATAAGTCGATCAGATAAGTAGATTAAATTCAACTAAAGTCTATAGTCCAAAGATATTTGTGATTACTTAATTGTTGAACTCTGAAAATGACTAATTAAATGTTTTAAAATAATGTAAAGTATATAAATAAAAAAGTCTCCTTATTTTACATATCTGTGAATAAAACTTTCTCTTGTGCAGGTTAAATCACTACTTAATTTATTATCAATCGTAACTTCAAAAATATCAACTCCATCATTTTTTCTTAAGTAAGCTGCATTCAAAATAGCGAGATTTAAATAACGCTAATTATAAAATCTTTAGTGAAATGTTAAAACAGTTGCTTCGTCTCTCATTCACGTCAGCTTTAAAAACTACTCTCATTTAAAAAACCATCATCCGGACGTAACTTTGTTAAAAGAAAAAGTTATTTCCTCTGGCATGGAAAATCGCACTGTACATCCTGTGTGCGCGTGAATTCAGGGGCACTCTGTAATCGTGCGCTCAATATCAAATGTATG
Source organism: Mycetomoellerius zeteki (assembly GCF_001594055.1). Lineage (NCBI taxonomy): Eukaryota > Metazoa > Arthropoda > Insecta > Hymenoptera > Formicidae > Mycetomoellerius > Mycetomoellerius zeteki. The sequence goes on along the minus strand of NW_017257368.1, from coordinate 162,302 downwards.
TACATGTAGTATACAAATGTATTGTATGTATGTGTCTCGTACCCAGTAAACACAAACTAACAGTCAATATTACAATTTTCCTCTCACCAATATATGTAATTATAATATAACACATGTACGTAAAACAATTATTTTGTTCAGCAGAAAATTATAATATTGATGTGTAATGTTACTCTTAGGCTCAGTTTCACAATTCACGGTTAACGCTTAACCGAGATTCAACTTATTTCTCATATCTTTCCAATTCTAGCATTAGCAAGAGATGAGGAATAAGTTAAACCTCGGTTAAGAGTTAACCTACACTGTTAGAAATGTAACCACGAGCTTCCTTTATATGTAAATGAAGCTTGTGGTTATGAATGAAATTAAAAGTAATGAATGATCTAACTGAAAATTAAGTTACAGTAGTTACGTAAATATAATGAACGTGTACATTAAATTTATGAAATTTAATATACTTTTCATAAAATTTAATGAAAAGTATATTAAATTTCATGTACATGTACACAAATATACTTTTCAGATATAAATACATTAAATTTAATGGAATGTCATGAAATTAAGTTCAAAATGTGTAAATTAAAAGTATATTAAATTTCATGAAATTTTTAACAGTGTAAGAGTTGGATTAGTTAGTTCATTGGGATATATCATATGTGTTGTATATGTGTGTATATAATATATATACACATGATTCATTTAAACATAATCTATTCGCAATCTCGTGCTGTGCACGTTTACCTTGACCTTGATTAACCGATTTGTTGGTGATTGTTCTGCAGATTCGTCGGATTAAAACTCGAGTACGAGAAGGTCGATCGTGGTAATCCCTCTAAGGATACTTCGAAGCGTTTACTATTTGCAAGTATGAAATCTCGCCGCGAAGGACGACGATTAGAACATGGAGAAGAAGTGTCGCGATTGTGTCGATCGACCTTAAAGAGGCGCATTATCGCGAAGTCGCAGAAGAGTCACGGAAATTGCTGGATCGGCTGCGACACAATGGCGCAGAAAACGACGATGTACACATCGAAAAATCGTATATACACATATAGGTATAACATGTGTGTATGTGTAATGTGTGTGTTCTGTCGAACGAATACGGTGTTCGCAAGTAAACGAGCGTGAATGAAGGTAGAATAAAACGCGCGCGCGAGGAAAGAACTCGTGATCGATTGCGGGATTGATCGATCCGCCGCATGTACGAACTAATAAGCGCAATTGCGCGTGTCGCTATCACTAGAGCATTCGTATTATTTTCTGCGCGTAAATTTGTCCGCCGACGCGTCTCACTCCACATAGCATTCCTTATCAAATTTTACAATGTAACAGATTCTGTTTCAAGTAATAAGTGTTTTTTGTAGAATTTTTTACATTAAAAAGAATAATTTCAAAAAAATTTCATCGCTTTTCAATTTTTAGAAATTCCGCTTTTGAATTTCTTATGTAATAACGCAAATTTATAATAGAAATTAGCTATCACAAATTTAAATATTTTTTTACAATATATGAAAATAAATGTGATATGAAATATGATATAAAATAAATATGAAGCTCTTTTTCTTATTTAGTATAGAATTTTAAGTAATATATCAAAATAATATAATTTATTGGTAGCATTTAATGTGAAAAAATTACATTGATTTACAAAGTTTCTGTTTCTCAGCACCTGAATGATGATTTTTATATACTTAACTGTGTAAAGTAGAAGAAAAAATTGTTTGCAAGATTTTTTCAAAAATAAAGTCCTTGATTTCTTAAAATCTGTGAGTAATGGAACCTTTTTTTAATCTTAAATTCTTTTTTAGTAGTTAAAAATACATAAGAATTGTCATTCAGGTGTTGAAAAACAAAACCCTTGTAATACAATGTTATGAATGGATTACTCGCGATCAATTAGAAGCAAATTAGGCCTAAGGTGACCTAAAATAAATGTTTTATTCAGATCGGATCCAACAGCGAAATAAGTTTTAAACACTGTAGAAAAATAGATACTTCTTTTTAAATTAATCAAATGTAACATTAAACTTTGAAGATAATGCCACTGATTAAAAGGCATGATTATTTTATTAATTTGTATTATTTCTCTATATTTAAATTTTGAATATTCTTATCTCAAACATTTTGTGTGCTTCTTGCTCGTCTCAAGTTATATAATTGCTTAATATAAGATAGAGTTTGCTTGTCATTCGCTGCATCAGCGCACTGTCCATTCCGAGAATGAAATTAATTGATTGAATCGTCGAACCGTACCGGCTGCACGAGGAATTTAATACAATATTAACAAGTCCATGTATCTGTGCAGCAAATGTGTCAAAGTATCAAGTATCATTCGCGATCGTTTATTTTGCTATACGTATCTCTGTCCGAGCTTGATTCAACTTCTCGAGTCCCACAAGAATTATCGGCAAACTTGTTACTTAGTACAGTATTGGAGTTAAAAACTATCGAATAAATATGTCCAAAAATTCTTGGACCTTCTACACTGAGAGAAAAATTGTTGCTATTTGTGACTTGTATAATTACATGGTCAATTACATAATTATTGTACCGTGTAATTACAGATATATATATATATATTACTGCTATGTTAGTAATAATAATTATATTTAAAGTTCTATCAAAAATTATATGTAGTTAACACAGAAAATGATAATATAAATATAGTTATTATTATAAAAAAAATAATTGCAATTACTATAGTTTATAGTCATTTTTTGGGCAATCATATATATTTTGTATGGTTGGCCCCAAAAACGACTATAAATTATAATTAAACTATGGTCATTGCAATCATATATTTTATATGTTTAGTCCAAAAAATGACTATAAATTATAGTTAAATTATAGTAACTGCAATCATTTCTAATAACTACAATATATTTACGATAAGTTTTGGTACAAACTATATTTTGTGATAGAACTATTATAAATATAATTATTATTATTAATATTATAGCAGTAGCAACTATAATTATAGTACTATATAATTACAAAAAAGTCACAAGTACCTAAAACTTTTCTTTCAGTGTACATGCGAATCCTCGTTATGGCAATATTATATATGAAATATTATATATGAATATTTTGGATTATCTGTCGCAGATTTAAAATGCTTTTAAATTATGGTATTACTTTAGTATCTTTTTTTTAAATAGAAATTTTGCGATCGATGTTAATCCGACTTTTTTCTGTTTTTGCGTGTCGAGACACGCTGTCAGAATTCCCTCAAACGTGTTAAAGCAGAAACGTCAGGGATCACGTCGGCAGACAAACATTCGAGTCTCATCGTGGTGAGATGAGATTAGGTGCGATTGTCAGAGCTGCTGCTGCTATATACGTTTGCGACGAACGTGAGTTCGCGTAGAAAGTTTCGGGTGGAAAGGAGCGCTTTCTCCCACGGTCGGGTGTTTATTCCGGCCGTAGAATGCTGAAGGAATCTTCTCGCTGAGATGCGAGCAAGACCGATATAATCTCGATGAAATTGACTGCAGTACTAGTACACGGATTGTGCGCGATATGGGCGTATTGTTACGAGCTACTATTGCGAGCCTGGTCCTTTCGCAATTTTGACACTTTGTTATAATTTCCCTAGAGCCGCTTACATTGTCGTCCTAAAATTTTTCATTAAAGACTTCCATTCTGACTTTTAACTGTACAATCTTTTCTAATAGCCATTATCAATATTAAAATTAATCAAAATGTTATCGTGATATATGAAATATGGATAACAATGTTTTGTCACAATCATTCATGTGAAGATTAATAATACGCAGATTGAAATGTTTAAAAATGTAAAATAAATTCATGATTTAAAAACACTGATCAATAAAAAGAGTGAGTTTTTTTTTTCAAGATCTAATTTGGAAAAATTTCATGTCATTTCATAAAAATTTTTTCCGGACTTTGTTCCAGAAGTAATCGAGCTATTAACATTAAAACTGTTGAATTTTTAAGACTGTTCCTTTGTTAAAAACTGCTTTCGTTTCTTATTAAAAATTTGACAACTTGATCAGGAAACTTTTTATGTCAAGTGAAAATAATAATGTATCAATAATAGTTTTTTTTTTTGTATGACTTTGATTTTAGGAATGACACGAAAATGTGTCGCTAGCGGTTCTGGTTAACGAATTCTTCTTCTGGTAGATTGATATATACTATGGATGCTGCAATTCTCTAGAATTTCTAGCTGTGAGCGACGTATTACCTGAAAGCACACGTACATATGCACACATACACAAATTATGACGCAGGACAGTTTCAACTGTACGTAAGCGTGCATACGTACGTGTTCACGAGGAACATCCAATGTGCGGACCGGTGATACTGTATCGATCAAATGTTACCTGCCGGTGTCGCAGATATATACGTATATATATCTACGAGGATAGTACATGGTTTGTATGGCTATGTATTTTGGTAACGTACTCGGAGTTCTCACACATACAATAAAATACCGTCGTGGCAGGACGGAAATTATTGTATCGTTCTGATGGCAAGGAGTAAAGTAAGACGAGAACGCCATCAAGAGAGACCGCGAAATTCTGTAATTACAGCAAACGCAATTTTGTCGAGAAACGTCTAAGATTTACAAGAGATGTAACTGTTTCAACGTTATCTCATCCGAGGGAATGCGTTTGAATGAAAGATTAAGTTGTGCATGATTGAATATATACACCGAAAAACATTTCATATTTGTAGGTATTAATCGATTCTTGTTGAAATTTTTGTGTTGAATTTTTAACATATACTTTTCTGTGAAATTTCACCGAATTTTCAGCAATTTTGTTAAAATATCATTTTTAAATTTACGCGAAATTTCAGTAAAATTTTTCTACCAGGAATGTGTGGATTGCTGATTAGCGTTGCTGCGGCGTCCATCATTTAAAAACTGTGGCACACAAAAAAATTTAAGCAATAAGACGTAAGCAGTAAGTAAATTAATATTTTGGATTTACTATATCTTACGTTATTGGCTTATGGTTTCTACCGTAATTGGCCAATTTTCACTTATTGCTCACGTTATACTGCTTAAATTTTTGTGTGTGTCGTAGTCTTTAAAAGGATAATTACCGAAAGTGTGCACATTAATAATAAGTTGACATTAATAGTGTGATATGTAGTGTGTTATTTATAAAAATATTATTAAAAAATTATGAAATGAGGCGCTATTGTTTATGTAATATTATTATAAATAAAATCAAAATAGCATGTGTCCTTGGAGAATGACGGACGTTTAATTGAGGACACCTTAGCAACGCTAATTGGCAATCCATGTATGAAATACGTATCATGGTTTATTCGCTTTTTCTTATTCTTTTATATTTTTACCCTGATCGTTTAACTTTCGTTTAACACGAAAGACGAGTGCAGTTTGTGTTTTGAAGGCTGCGTATGATTTTCAGTTTAAGTACTTTTAATTATCGTGTGATACTCTGTAGTATGAGATCGCTTGATTGGTTCCTTTAGGACGCTCGAAAGATAGGCGAGTTGTAAAAGAAATTTATTCTGTAAATTCGAATTTCTAATTTTTAAAGCCAGGAAGTTTCCGAGAATTTTGGAAGTCTAATATAGTTTTGTATCACTAATTTATGTCAACACTTTTTTTATATTTTCCGTATGAAACAGACGACAAATTATCTTAATTTAAAGGAATGAATTTTTTTAATTTCCTATATTGTTTCAGTTTTTTGTAAAGATAAAGACGAATGAGAAATATTAAAGCGTATCCAGTTACGAAAATACGAAATAAATGTTAAGTTCACAAAATATATTTTTCTCAATTCTTAACCCACATACGTCAGATGTTTTATTTAAAAATTAATAAATACTCCGGCTCAATCTCTCGGCTATAATATTTGTACGGCAAGTAGCGATAGCTTGTGAATGGAAACGCAGGGAGTTGTATAACAATGACACTCTTAATGTTCGTAGTAAAAAGATCAATTTGAGGAGGACGAAATTGATTAGAGCGTCTGAGTGAACTCAATTTGCACAACGATGACGTTACGCGTATCGCGATGCAGCCTTTTAAGAGCCTTCAAAGAAGCACGTATATCCGTGCTTTTTCCCCTCTCCTCTTCCTCTCCGTTTCTTTCATTCCTCTCGTATTTGTTCGCTTATGTAACATTGACTGTACTCTAAAATTCTGTTTAATATACGTACTACAATAATTACAGTATTGTTACTTGGCTTGGCGACTATGCCAACGCGTATATCCTCTTATTTCCACGGCGATGTACACAATAGGTGAAAAAAGTCTTTAGAGGAAAATAGGTTCTTTAGTAAATTGACAAGTAGATAGATTCGTGTTTGTGTACATGTATACGCGTGTGCGTGTAGAATCGTGTGTGTCTGTGTGTGTCGTGTAGAGTCGAGGAGAACGCGACCCTAGACTCACCCTACGATCCTCTTTCTTCGGTTTCCTTTTGCTTCTTACCGTGTTCCTGCGTTACATGTATACGGGATGTTCTGTCTCATAAAATCGGTACAGTGATCTCTTAAATCGGGACCGTTTGCAAACATGTCTCGCATAAAGACTGACCCTATATGCGGCGAGTATATGGCGCGTCCAACGCATATTTTGTATTGTACATTTCTAACGTATTTTACGAAAAATAAAAAGATACATTTTTTATACGCCTGGTATATAATAAAAAAAATTAAATTAAAAGAATTATGAAACTTAAAGGAATTTTTGCAATCTTGTCAATGTGATTTGCTATATTATTGAAGAATTATTATAACAAAAAAATATAATTAAAGTTCTTAAGAAATTAAGTTTAAATTATACTTATTATTAAATTAAAAGACTATATCAAAGAATACAATTTAGAAATATAATTTTTAAAGAAACGAATACAAAAAGATACCAACCATGTACTTTATGTTAGGATTATACAATTCCTTCGATCGTTATGTGACTCCTGTCATCGATATCTCTCGAAATCCGCTTGGCGCGAGATATTGCACCGACATACATAGACAGAACGCGATGTACATATGCGTGCCCAACGAGTTCCATGTCACATTCCCGCGCGTTTGCCTATCCCCGCAATTGCGTTGGGTCTTCGGTCGTCGGCCGTACCCTCATAGAGGATCGCCCCGTCTGGCGGCCATCTTCGCCGCTCTGGAGGCCAGAGCACCCAGGGAGCACACCAGACCCGTCAGCGTCTCCCAGAATGTGGTCCTGCGTCGCTTATGCGCCGCTTGGCCGACGTATCCCAGATTCGCCTCCATTGCTAGACCTGGCGCCGACGCTGGATCTGGGCTGCTGCAGGATGCTGCGACGGTACTCCTGGCCGCTGCGATCAATGCTCCGTCTGGGCGAGGAGACGCCGCTGCCACCGCTGCCGTTACTGTGCCGATGATGCTGCCGCTGCTCCTCATAGAGGTGCTGCTGCAGCTGTACGTTGCTTAGCCGCCGATCCATCATCCTAACCAGGTTCTGATGCACCCGTTGATCCTCCTCCGGTATCGCCGCCGCCGGTAACTGCCGCCGGTAATTCGGTGGTGTTGGTGACTTTGATAACTCGCGTTCCACTTGTCAAGCGTATTCAGTATCACTGGACGCTGATCGCTCGAGATGACCCTGATGACCTACCACCGAGTGATGCTGCTGATTTGGATGTTGCTGCTGTTGTTGCTGCTGCTGCGCCTGTGCATACGCCAGGCTCTTCTGATAGCTGAACAGCTGCCGCTCGAGACTGTAATTCTCCGCTTGCAGCGATACGATCTCACGTCGCATCTGCTGATTGTGCACGCGACACACGTCGTCGTACTTGTGATAGGTCGCCTGAAAGAGCAGGTGGCTCTCGTGCCATTCTAATCGAATCCTTAGCTGACCTTTGTCCGTGAGATATGGACAATGGTTCTCCTTTACTTCATTCATGTCCACGCTCGTCTCCATGATGATGCCCTCGTCGACGGACTCCTGAACGTAATAGCGGCTGAATGGTTCGCCGGGTAGCCCAATCGCCGTGATGTTTGGTCCCTCGCCTCTCAACAGATATGCCGACCAACTGACATACCTGTTCGCACAAAAATTTTCTCAAAATTTTAGTTTCATAAACATTATCTTTTCGATGTTTTTCAAACTTGACTTGCCGTTGATTCTAGAAATCTATCTTTATTATAATAAGAAAAAGAAAGACAATAGGGACGAACATTCATACACGTCGATACAATGCCTACAATTTCAGGCAGCACTAACTGATTACAATAATTGATTACTGATTTACAGACCAGAATTCTTCTTATCTATTCTATATCGAAAAAATATTAAATTAATACGAGAAAATCTGCTATACGTTTAAAAATATATAGCGTTATTCTATATCTCAATCTGATTTTGGTGAATCTGATTTCGATTTCAATGATAAAAGCAGAATACGCACCTTAAATGATTTCTCGGCACATTATGGATGTCTTTGTACACCAAATGCAGCCTGACTGTGTCGGAGTTGAGATCGGCGCGGATGGCCCAGGCCTGCTTGTCGCGATCATAGCAGGGCGCAGCCGGCAGAACCGACGGGCCCAGCGCCTGTACCGCGACCTCGCAAATGGTCCTCGCCTCGAGCATCTCAAGCGACACACGGAGCGTGCCCTTGTGCGCGATATCGGACCATCTGACCCTCGTATGCCATCCGAAGCCACAGCCTTCAGCGTCGGATATATCCTCGATTTGTCCGGAGTCGATTCGCCGCTCACCCTCGCCCAGAGCCAGACTGTATCTCACCCTGCACCGATGATCGAAGCCCGACAGTCTCATCAAGTAGACGCTCACGCGACTGTCCTGACCGCGGCAACCATCTGCGTCCTTGCCGTGCGGATAGATGACCAGATTCCAGTCGAAACCGCCGAACGCGAAGTAGTCGGTTTCCAGCTTGCTCGGTTTCGTCTGGCCGGCTGAGAACACCGATGTCGGCATCCTGACCTCCGTCATGTAGACCGTCCGCACGTTCGCCATAGACAGCTCCAGCTGAAACTCGCCGTTCGTATCGGCGAAATTACGGCTGTAGAGGTCCGCTACGGCGATGTAACTGCGATTGCCCTGGGCCGGCGCCTCGTACGTAAACTTGACGCGTTTGCCAGAAAAGCTCTCGTTCATAGAGAAGTGCTCCCGATTCAGCAGCGTAAACGTGAAGTCCACGTATACGCGGAGGTTTCTTGACGCGCCACGCCATACCAAGTATACGCCCAGAACCTTAGTAAATATCGGGGATATGGACTCGTTATTTAATTTTAATTGTACTGTATCTTTTGAGATAAATTAAACATTTAATAGTTGAAAGACAGGGAGAGTTTCTACGTACAATACTGAAAAAAGGTCTGGTAATAACAATCAAGTCTAGATGATATAGTTTATACTAAAGCTTTAATAAAATAATTTCACACACATAATTAAATTGTGGTTGTAACCAAAATCGACTAAACACTAATTTTATTTTTCTAAATATTATCTTACTTTTTTTTCTTATTATTACCAAACTGTTAATTATGATTATTATTATTATGCTCTACTATTATTATTATTATTATTATACTTTAAAGAAAGGAGGCTATATAAGATAAATGAGAGGAGAATGTGATGATAATTTTGTATAGTTTGTGGTGGAATTAACCGTCAAAATTATTTCTTCACAGTCTGGTTATGACATGGCCATTGTTCATTAATGCTTACTGTGTTTTGAAATGCGTCGCAAAAGCTGCAAATTTCAATTTTGTAGGTAGCAGACAATTTTACGGGTGCATATATAATTTTGAGAAGTATGTAATTGGTATTAATTTTGTAACTTTAGTCTAGTTTGACTGTGGCTTTCAAATGATATAATTGATATAAATTTGATAACGAAATGTGTGCATCCGACGTGTAAAGTTATTATATGTATATTAGTTGACTAGGGTATTTCATATCCAGCTCTTTCCTCTTCCAAAATCGCATTTTTTTCAGTTATTTGTAAATTATGTTCGTTCTATATATCCAAAAAACTTCCTGTAGCATAATTAGTACTACTTTATGGCTAATAAACTTGTATCAAAGTATTTATATATAATAGTATAATTATAAAGTATAATTATATCACAAATATCTATCGATATTTCACTATTGAGTCATTTCAGTAAAACAAAATCTATAATCCCCTTCATTCTTCTCTACTATTATTATTATGTTTGATAATATGTACTAAATATTTGTACTAATACGCTAAACAAAGTACATTTGGTATTACCAGATTTTTTTTCGGTGAAGAGAGAGAATTTGTACGTTTATTTCTACTGAGAATTAATTAGAAATTTGTAGACTGTAGGAAAGATTTCATAATTAGCAATTATAGTCAATAAATTAAATAGTCGGATATCACCGATCGAATTACCTTTTCCCCGCGCGAAAAAGCGACAGCCCATCTTTGAAAACCGCATACTAGTTCCTTGCTGGTGACGTCCCTCTCAGGATCGCGCACGACGGTCCTAGTGACGACGAAGGAGAAGACCCGCGTGCCACTGCGATCGTGCAGCTGCGCGAACCTATACAACAAAGCCATCACCGCATCTCGAGGGCACCGTTAACCCGATGGTCCGCGATGGTTTACGAGGAGGATTCGTCTTGGTCGGTTTATAGTAAAATCTGTAAAATATATAATATTCTATCAATTTCCTAACGACAATAATTCTTTAACAGCTAACAACAATACCAATAAGAACAAATACAAAGAAAAGACGAATTATCGTTTCGATACTTTTTAAATATTTTTACAAACATATTTTAGAGTCGAATTATTTAGCATGTTTCACTACAATAAAAATGTTAATTAACTTCTGTCTTGACGAAGACTTTAATAACGAATGGTCCAAAATCTCAGAATATTCTGTTGAATATTTTGTTGAATATTCTCTTTGAGATGTAAAGCGCGGCAGCCAAAAAGTTCTCATCCGAGTTTCCTTGGAGTATTCCAGGGATCAGTTCAAGAGAGTATTCACAATCCGCTTTCATTTCTAAATACCACAACATACACAAGAGAATCCTTTGTGACATTAATTGTCGCGTATAATGGAGCACGACAATGAAACAAGTAGGCTCTAATGCGGGGTTTTTCCGTGAAAAAACTCTAGGAAAAGTGACCTGGTTTCGCGAATAGTAAAATATCTCAACGTTACTTTTCTATTATGTAGATATATGCATTTCGGATTTCGCTTCTAAATTGTAAAAAATAATGCTTTATGAAGGAATCACAATTTCGTATATTTCGATATATTGCACCAATACGCTAAACGTATTTTGATATACATTGTTAAAATCGTTGGTGTTTCAATCCAGTGAAATTCATTTATAACTAATGCTGTGCTATTCTCTCTCTATCGATCTACTAATTTACAACCACGAATGTGCTGGGATAAACCAAATTTAGCACTTTGCGGCCTGTGTCAAATTACATTATTGCAAAGTTGCATTTTGGAATCTGCGATAGTCGCAATGTATCGTCGTTCACATTCACCTATTTTCACGTGATACGCTCCATCCACGATGATCCATCCATCAATCTGTCATTTGGGTGTCATGTAATGCGAGAGATAACACGTTTAATAAATCATAAATGTGATTAATAAAATTTAATAACGCGAAAGAAGCAATCATGTGAAAATAAAACACAAGTCTCGCGGTTTTTTTCGCGTACATCAAAAAAATTTATTGTCTAGAAGAAAAAAACGTAGGATTCTGATAATTTTTCATTAATTATTGCTATTTTTATGGGAATATTAGTTTATGCTATCGTGTTATGTATCTAACAGGTGTATTACTTTCTCTCTGCTTAGAAACATTCAATAGATCATCATGTCGGTGGCGTTGAAAGGGGAAGAAGCTCCCAAAGTCTACAGGGAAGCTATACTTTATCGTGAATGGGGTTATCGACTGACTGCTTTGGGAAGATATCTCTTGGCCATAGATTATTTTGAAAAGGCGTTCAAATCAGCCGAGGTCGAGGACCTGAGAACGTTAATTGGTCTCTACAGAGCGCTCATCAAGTGCACGAAATATTTCGCGGCGGAAAAACTGTCGGAGAAATGTATGAAAATAGGTACGACCGCAAGAAACTATGGAATCTAAAATTATAAAAACGTAATTAGATATTAAGAATACTTTTTTAGCACTTTCATGATATGCAAATAAATATTATTGTAATTATCCCAGTTATTAACTACAATAACTGTCAATGTTAACTTACAATAACCTACTTCCGTCCACTCTATTTTTACGCGTTTACAATAATAACACCTTCACACCTTTTGTTTATTTAGAGCTGTTTTCTTAAAATTCATCTCGTTCCATATTTTCAGCCTACAGTGTAAAAAAGTATGTAAAGTTACATGAATAATACGTATAAAAATTACAAAATTTATAGTGGAAATATATAACATTGAATTTTTACAAAAATTAGTTGTATTTTTTCTTCTAATTGTGTAAATAGATCTTTATATTAGACGTAATAGAAATAGTATTTTATAATTTTTACGTAAATATATAAATTTGTGTAATATTATATAATATAATGGTAACATCACACATATTATGTTTAAATTTATGTACGTACGTATCAATAACATAATTTAAGAAAAATTGCACGTAATTTATTGCTGAATTATCATGTATGGTAAATATTTCTATAAACTTAATTTTAATTGTGTAAATTTACTTTTGCAAATTGTTTAATTGCTATAAAGAAGAATAATTTTATGTAAATTCTAACTTCACTTACAAGTGTGTACATTATACATCTAACAGTAAGTTTCAAAATTACACACTATAATTTTTTAACAGTATATTATAAATAACGTTTATCCCGTAAAAAATCGTGCTGTATAAACGTTGGTCTCTCAAGGGGCATCGATCGATGACGTTCGATAATTATCTGTCGCTCGATAATTTCATAAAAAAGCAGAAAAAATAGCAGAAAAAAAAGTACGCTTGATCTTTGCATTCGTGCATCATCGTTTCACTTTCCGCAGATCCTGGCCATTATAAAGTGTGGCAGATGCGAATGGAGGCGCTTTTCCAGATCGGTGAGTTCAGTCACAGTCTGGTTCACGCCTACGAGGGTATGCGGCGGCACGGGATGACCTTTGAGCACGGCGTCTATCAGGCAAACGAGACCATCGAAGATTGCATCGGACGGAACACGTCGCCCGTCGCACTGCTGCTGCTCTACCCGTGGATACGGCGTCTGTGGAAGCACCGTGAGCTCCTAATCGGCAAGCTCGAGGAGGAGGACGAGCTCGCAGGTGCGTATCGCGATTCGAGCAAAGTAAGCAAATGATCGTGCTCGCTCGCGATATCAGTTCTTGAGCGAGTACTCAACAAGTACTCAACGAACACTTGAGAGTGATGGCGAGAGAACAGTCGACTCGGAATAGCGCTCACTGACTTTTACGAGGTGAAATTCAATTTTCATGATGGTAGAGCAAGAAAATATCTGGGTTCTTATCGGACCTCGCTTTACTGAAGCGAAGTCAAGTAACTGTGATATAAGTATATGGTTGATATTTCTCAGTGATATGACCGAGAAATCGTCACGTTTCTCTCAACTCTATTAGAAAATATTACTACTACATTATTTGAAATAAAAAAAAATTCTAAAAATAAAATAATAATCGTCCGTCGGCTAATTTAAATTAAGGTACAGTCAATTTTTTGATTGTGAATTCTGGTAAATAAATTTATATCTGTAAAAAATAAGTATAATGAGGAATGGGCCACAGGGATTTATAAAATATACTAGCTCTAATATACTCAAATAGTATTCCATTTTTTATAATGTTATGTAACAAGAAATTAATATTTCATATAACCTTATTTTTTAAATGGTCAGGTTTCCATCGCTCTTCCAACAATTCAATTTCTATAATAGTAAAAACTCGTTGAAGTTTTCACAAGTATACAAGAATTTTTTCAAATTTTTACACAATTTGGAACAATATAAAAATCTCTGTATTGAAGCTCAAAAGATCCAGGTTGCTAACGGAAGATGCAAAATTCCATGTTTGACAGAAGGAAAATAATAATAAAAAATAATGCTTGTATAACTTTGAAATTGCTTCAATAATAATCTGACATGCACAAAGACTGGCTTTATGATCGCAGGTATCGCGGAGGGCGAAGTGAGATTCAAGGTGAACGATCCTGAAGTGCAACGGCAGGCGCGAATGAAACGACTGCATCGTATTATAGCAAGAATGGATATGGGTTACTTGACGATCGATAAGGATTTCCTCGAGGAGATTGTGAACCGGCCGGAAATCGTGGCTTCGCCGAGCAAAAGGTCGATTACCGAGCTGCTTACCCTTGCGAATATGTGCTACCGTAACGCGATGTACTTGCAGGATCTTCTGCGCATGAGACGGCCGTTCTACGTTACCCTATTTCGACGACGTAAGATTCCGAAGGGACGCAGAATGATAATAGAACAGGAGCGAAAATTACGAAAGAATATCGTCATCATAAAGGCGGATTTTCTCTTGCACCTTTTACAAACTGCGAGGATCAACAAGGACTACCCGACCTTCTTCAAGTCAGTAAATGCACTGAAAGAACGGTTTTGCTAAAGTATCTAAAAATTTAGCTAGATACAAATCTCTGAAAATAATTTTATTAGGTCATCAAAGTAATTATGTGAGACGCCCAAATTAATTGTTAGATGGATTGTATGATTCCTTTAATTATTCTGCATCTAAAAGTATTAAAGTAGAATTATAAAAATTAAAAGTTTAATTACACATCAGATATTTTATACTCTATTCTGGCAATTCACTTTTTTATTGCTGTACTTTAAACAATTAGTGTGAAAAAACGCGTAGTTGCTTTTCAAAAGAGATGTAATTTCATATTGCAAATTGCACATTTTTTTTGAAAAGTAGCTATGTGTTTTCTTTGAAGAATTTAAAAACACAAATTCATTCAATTCATTATTCTGTGTATAAAATAATATTTATTAATATACAGTTACCAAAAAAATAATAATTTATGAGATAATTTATATTTCATGTCAAAATGTGCCAATATATCTAATGTTTCAAAGAATATATCTCTGAACAACATCGACTTAGAGAATTGTGTTTATAGAACATTTTATCTAAATTTTTTATTTTAGCTAAATTTTGTTAATTAAATTATATATATATATTGTATTTATAAGGCTCAGAATACATATAAAAGTAAACAAGGTTCTTTATAAAATTTCTAAACTTATTTGAACTCATGAAATTCTGACCTGACGCCATGATCTTTTACCAGGCTCGTTTATCACATCAAGGATACTTTTGACACATACACAGACAGGATGTTTCCGCTGAAGCAAAGGTGCCTAGATGTGCTGTACAAAACGGTGGCACAGGTATACATCGACACGCGTAATTTGACGTGTCTGGACAACGAGGAAATGAAGACGAGGTACTTGAAGCATCACTTGGGAATACGAGTTGCAACGTTGCCGCGAGACATTGATCTCGCGTGGATGCCGACTGTGAATTCGAAGGAGACGTTGAAGATGTTCCGGAGGTATAAATCATTCATAAATAGAATTTAGGACAGAATATGTAATATCTCATAAATATCCGTCTCTTTTAGCTTTTCATTTTCATATTTTATTTGTATTATTTTTGTTATTCGTATTTTTTAATATATATTTTTATATATTTTCTTTTATATATTTATCTTTTTGTTTACTTCTATATTCTTAAAGGGCTTGCCCTAGAATATTAATAACCGCTTTTATCTGTTGTTATCTATCTCTTTTATGCTAGTAGACATTTACATTTTATTTCTGTGTGCTATTAGAATTTTAAATCACAAACAACACTGATGGAAGATTTCATCAAAACACCGGTTCTTCATTTATGTATTTCTGCAAATTTCATTCTCTGTTAACCCTTTTGAGGACTGAAGTTTTCTAATAAAGTAATTTATGGATGATCCTGCTTTATAAAGATTTTCGGGGTCGCTGAATTAGATTCTGGTCTCAAAATCATAAAATTTAAATTAAAAAAAAATCTGGTTATATCGTGAAATTCGGTTTTAAGATCGAGGTTCTTGATATTTTAAAATATCGAACTTCAAAAAGTAATCTTCATAAAAGAGGATAGTATCACAGGGTTTATAATCAGAGTTTGAAAGTCAGTTTGGAAATTAGTATTAATTGTTTATGTAGCAATGATGAGCTTCAAATAAGGGAAATTAAAAAAATTGATGTTACTACACAATTAAAAATTCTCGAAAACCGAATTTTATGATAATCAAATTATTTCTTTTACATTGTCCGTCATATTAAATTCATTTTGAATTTTATTTTTCACTTCAAATTAGAATAAAGCATTATTAAATTACTCTATAAGTCAAGTTTCATAAAAATTATGCGAGAAGTTTATAAAATAAAAAAAGGGAATGATCCCAAACTGGATCGTCAGTCCACAAAGGATTAAACAATGATTTAATGTGATTACATTTTTATTTTTAACTTTGTCTATAGCATCTTAATTGTTTGCAAATTATTTATCGCTTTATGAACATATAATTTACACACTAACAATTGTGGAGAATCACATAGGCATTTCATTAGTAATGGATTTATTCTTGGAACCAAATATTGATATTTTATTTTAATTCTTTATTTATATTTGACCAGTTCGCTCTTTAACAGCTACCTCTATCTCTGTTAACATAAAGTTACGTAATTTATACAATTATAGATAGATTATATAATTTAAGAACATTACATAATTTATGCATGATAATTTGCAGTTGTAATCATGTTCGCGGTTAATCCGTTATAATATTTCCCATTTAACTGATCGATATTTCGAAAATAGCCCCAATATTTGCGGTTCGAACAGGAGATTAGCTATGGCATCTGTGCCGCTCGAGCTCGCCTGGTTACATCATGAATTTTGTAAGTTTCTCATCGACATACACCGCTTCGACCTGGCTAGATTTTACGCCAAGAAGGGACAGGACGTGGCGCGAGAAGCAAATTGTGACCAATGGGTCTTGAACATCGATCATCTGATGCTGCGGATAGAGATTTATCAGAATAATCGGAATGAGGCGAGAGACATCGTGCTTTTAACGCTTGCACACGCCAGAAAACTTAATATCGACTGTCTGGTAAAAATAAAATCCATAAATTCGCAAACCAATTCGTAACGACGTCGCCATGTTGCGGTCGAATTTATTTTACGATCGATATGCGCACATTATTTAAAATTAGCTTGCGGCGTGCGCGAGAATGTGTTTAAAAAGTATCGGAAAACGACGACTAAAACCAACTTGCTCACCGCCCGCGCCGCTAGCAATTTGCAGCACTAATTTTCCTCTCTTCAGAGCAATCTACGCCATCGCACCTTTTGAATTTTTTAATAAATGAAGTCTAGAGCAGCGGGCTATATTCATTGGTGTATTATCGCGAGTCATATTATATTTACTGAATCAACGAAAATTAATTTTCTTCGGTATTTTGTGTTCTCGTTAGGTTTGTTTAGACAGCTTTAAGAATATATCAGCTTCATAGTTCCTGTAAATATTTTTAAATTGGAAATGTGTTAACATGTCTATATTTTCCACATAAAAATAAATATTAAAACTATATACATATGAAACAGTTGTGTGAATAATATCATATATTTAACAATACATTTTTACATTTTATTTACTGCATTTATTATTATTTCTTATTGTTATAATACTTGAACTTAAAAAATGATAACAAAAATTTTTTGTGCAAATTTTTATATTTAAATTTATTTATTTACAGAACAACTGATCATTGAATCACAATAAGATTTTGCATAAGTAATCTTGATTATTTAAAATATTTATGCAAAAAAAATTCAATTTTTATCATCATTAAGTTGAAATATTATAAGAAATAATGATAATTATAGTAAATGAATTATAAAAATATGTCGTGAAATAAATAAATATATGATGTTATTCACACAACTGTTTCATACGTACCTACATAGTTTCAGTATTGATTTTTGTATAAATATAAATATTAATATATTATCAATCTCAAACTTTTTGCAGGGACTATATAGCTAATACATCTTTCACGATCGACAAAAAGTTTCTTTTCTTTTTCGTTTAAGTGTTACATATTCCCGTTATTTGCACAATCACTGCAGTCTTTTTCATATTATAACAAGCTAAAAAAAGCTGTAATTTCGAAATTAAAAATTTCGATTAAAAGAGGATCGTTACGTCTTTTCGCAAAGGTGTAACGATTCTCTTTTGCGAGAAGCAAGTTTTCACCATTATGCGACACAATCGAATTGCTGACGTAAGGGATAAGTAAAGCATTCTCCATTCACTGGGTATTTAATTCAAAGGTCGGTCTCATAAATGTATCCGCAGATAGATTTTTATGAAAGGGCCGTAAGGATCGTGGACGAAATGGACGTGGAGCGTAGCGGTGACTTTGACGACATTGCTGCTAGGCAGCAGCTTATTCTCGAGCTAATGCCGAAAGAGATGAAGGGGGAGGTGGATTTTCTGTGGCGGCGAATGGATGTCGTGCCCGCCAAGAGACGACTCTCCGTCATGCCGGGCTGCAAGCCAATCGATCGAAAGTTCAAAATGCCATCCACGCGAAGGACCATATTACCCAGCCCGCCAAAGGACCCGGAGAGGGATGCCAGGATCGCTTTGTTAAAGCAGTACGCCCCACCGCGCAGGCGACCGGGTTTTGTGAATTTTCAGGAGTTCGAATAATCGATCGTCAATCGACAATGCAAACAATGGTGTTTTTGCATTGTTTGCGCAGCACTCAGTGTAAATTAACGACGCTAAATGCAAATGTAATGATGTTGATTCACGAATAGGGATCATTCAACCGTTACGTCATAAATGCGCATTTGTTTAGTTTAAATTTATTGAAGACCATTAAAAAATCTGTATCTCGTCTTTTTTTTATTCACAGTTTTTATTCTACGTTGAAGGTAATTTATTCACGTTTTGTAATAAAAATATGTATATATAAAATACGTAGAGGTACGCTTATTTTTAATACTCATTAGGATAATTTCATACCGTTTTCCATCACTTGTGGGAACCGTAATAACATCATGTCGACATAATGTGGCATTAACCCTCCGGAACTGACGTGGGTTTATTAGATCCACTCAATTACATCCCTCCGAAGTCAACGGTTGGTCTATTGAAGCCATTTAATTACAAAAATCTGTTTATAAAAAAATGTCAAACAATTTAATTTTCTTTACATTACATCTACAAATTCTTGCTAAAATAGACTTAGTATTCATTTTTTATGTGATTTTGGTTCCTTCAAATTCATTACACAGAAAAGACGGTTTTGCTGAAGAATTTAAAAATTTAAGATGCAGATCTGAAAATAATTTCATTAGATCATCAAAATAATTATATAGGATGCTTAACCTGATTGCAAGATTGGTCAAAACTTTTTGCAGAATTATTAATCATTCTTGAAATTTCTACGAAATTATTTTGATGATTCAACAAAATTATTTTCAGATTGTAGTCTTTTTTATAATTAACATAAATTAAATGGGTCTTATAGATTCAGCGTCAATAATTGCGTTATAAATTTTGACGTCAGCTCCGAAGGGTAAGAATTCTCAACCAACGTTTCACCTCGCTACTTTACGTAATCACAATCGGTGACTTCTCTTTTTATTTACCACGCATCATCGCGCTGCCTCGTTATTCTCGCGTTTCAATCTGGTGACGTCTGACAGGACCATTTCGCCGTGATGTACGGTCGTTTTCCAATAACGACGTCGTGCCTTCCAATCTGAGATGAGCAACATTCTGAACGCCTGCGGAGCTACCGAAAGCATCGTAGCGGAAAATCTCCTTACCGCAATGACACTACCTGGGTTTTTTCAACCCTCCTCGGTTTTTCTTTTCTTCACGTTTTCAGTCGTTATCATCGCCTGAAATTTCAGTCCCAGCCTTTTACATTTTTTCCATCCCTTCTGCAGGCTCTGCGACAACGTTTTATCGCGGCGATATGCCGACTGTTAATTGGCAAGAATAATTAATTAGCCGTGCGCAGGGGACAATATGGTAATATATTGAGCGGCAGAAAGAGAAAGAGAGAGAGAGAGAGAAGAGAGAATTAGTATGTTAGAAATTGAATATAATAAATGAAATATGATGTGTATTTGCTATTTGGAATTTAATTAATTCCAAATTACTTCGTATTTTTACGATGTTAAGTCTAACGCGTGGTATAAGAATTACGTTATATTGTGTTTCTTTTTGGAATCGCGTTGAAAATAAAATAATATGTAAAATCACAAAAATAATATGTATAAAATTACACAATTTATAGTTGAAATATCTTAAATTATGTTTTTATAAAAATTAGTACTTACTTCTAATTGAAATCAGGAGATAGCATCTCCCGTCAAGTATATTTTTGAAGTTTAATACGTTAAAAATATTCTTTTTATATTATTATGAAGGATATTTTTATATTAGACGAAAAAAAATCACAATAATATAAAATTATAATATATATTATAATTATAGTCTATTTCTAATTTTTATGTATATACAAATGTTTGTAATATATAATAATGATAATATCACACATATTATGTTTGCATTTTTACGTTCATAAATTTCGATAATATAGCTTAAGAAAAATTGTACCTAATTCATTGGTGAATTATTATATAATATTTCTATATATATATAAATTAGGTTTCAATTGTAAATGTACTTTTGCTAATTGTTTTATTCTATAAAGAATATTATATATAAATAATAACTTTATGTGAAACTTTAATTGAAATTTTATTTATAAGTTATAACTTTACTTACGTGTGTATGAATATACACCTTTAATAGTAGTATAATGTTGTAACTTTGCATGTATTTTTTTACAACATGAGGTGGATTTTTATTAAGCTAGGAAAACAGGTCGCTATTCGTTATTGTTCCAGATACGCATGAAATTTACGAAGACAGATTATATGAAGATAGATTACAAAGATTACTTTTCGTGCACGGGGATGTTTAAAAAAGCTGCCGCATAGTAATTATAATAGCTTTCGCGGGGATCGATCGTCTGCTTTAAAATTACTATTGCTTATCTTTTATAGGAATTATATTTATTAGAATATATCTCATAAAATCACGTTAATGTATGATTTAATGAAGAAAACATTTACCAATGGCATATATAAAACAGAATAAGATAATTATATTCGTAAATATAATTACATTTATGCAATCAGGTTAATATAATAATTATTTATATGTCACAAACAAAACGTAGACAGTACTGAGAGAAAAGTTTTTGGTGTTTGTGATTAAGCATACTAAAATATTATGATTATAGGCGTTCCATTTTATAATTATTATCTATAACGCTAGTAATAATGTTTATACTAGTAATTATAATTATATTTATATTATAGTTTTACCAAAAATAATATATGTGAAAACGGCTACGATTTTATTTTTTAGCAGTAAGATAAATAAAGCTACATAATTATTTTACCATGCAATTATAAATCACAAATACCAAAAATTTTTCTTTTAGGGCTGTCTTCATATAGTATATGACATATAAACTACACAGTTTTGATTACTGTAGATACATACGTTTTAGAACGTAGCTCAGTGTGTTATATCGTATCGTATTGTATGGAAAATCGATTTTAAACGAGCGAAATTGGTTGCGAGAGGTTCCCATCTGAAAAACAAATTGCGAATCTTCGATCAGGTGGACTCACGGATCCGAGATCGGGCGATATGAATGGCTATCTCTGCCAGATGGAAGCTCAACAGCATCGTGCACGATCTCGATGTCACCAAGCAGACCGTGGACAACGCGGAGAGTCGTGCGCGCCTTCAGATAAAAACTAGCGCTTCGAAACTGTCCCAGAGAAATACCCGGCAGTTTGCACAAGCCCTACATCACCAAGCGGACGAGTTGTGCCAACGGTAGAGTAATCAATATCTGTTAATGATATTAAGTACTGGATGGCATTAATCGCACTTTATATTTTGTGACTTTTGATTAGCTTAGCTAATTTGACGTGAGCGTAACGCCGATCTCTGGGGATTCCGCGTTGAATAATTCTGAAATCGATCGCCATTTTCGGAGTTACATCAAAAGCACATTAACCCCTTATTCGCGTCCCGCTTTTTTGTGACGTAAACACCGATCGTTTTCTTATTAACATTTTTGTTTTTGAAAAGATTTCATGCGATCGTATTGGATCGCGTAACGTGTAACAATGAGAGAGGAAGAGCCATTGTGCCGCCTTGACGTTCTGTAATTTTCAACTGGAAATTGGATCTGCACACATGAATATGTAGAGATGATATATTCCTATATACACGGTATATTCCTATTAACTTAGTTACGTCCAACGTGTCAATATTATGTACGAATAAAGATTGATTGACATGTATAAGTAATGAATAAAATTTTCTATGCGAAAAGAAATGTTATCGATTAATTATCTATCGATTATCCTTAATATCCTCAAGTAAGAGTAGTAAGAACTCGTTTATATTTAATATAGATAATAGCCAAAAGAGTTAATAAACGATAACACAGAGAATCTGAAAAGAATCTTTTTTGTGATTTCCGACTTATGAAATAAATTCCTGTTTTGTCCCATTTCTAAAAGTTTTTTAAAGGTTCCTCTATAAATCTTTCATCTTAAATAAATTTCGTTTAAGAATTAAATAAATAAAGTTTAGTTTAAAAAAAACTTTAATTTTAAGATTGTTTAGTTTTTCTATATTGCAATGATTCTATTAAATTACTTCTTGATTGTTTCTCAATTATAATTTTATTTCAAATACCACAATTAAGCATTTTAACAAATTGATAATTACAGTGTTTAATCTAATAATATTTTAAACAGAAATATTGATAAATATTTTCGTTAACTACGTAAATTTATCGGACATAGCAAGGCGAATTTATTATCGATAAAACGTAACATAACTTCACTGCATCGAATATTTAAAATTTAAAGCTCGTTATGATAATTAGCTATCATTCTTGTCACTAAGGGGTATAAGCATTTCGGCCGTATTTAAGAAAAATGGGTCGTAGGGAATATCGGAAATATTGCCAATACGTCTCCTGAAAGAACATTCAACGAGAATATCACTTTATAAACGGCCGATGTTTAGTTTTTGTGGATAGCCATGTGTGTGTGTGTGTGAGCGTTTTAATTCTACAAATAGATTTCCTCTTTCCTCGATTTAAAAAAAAACCCTCCAACAGTCTACGGTTTAATTCCTGTGTCAATAAAGCGATAGAGGCTTTTTTGTAATCTTATAGCTATAACATTAAATATTATTAAATCATATTTTTACCGGAAGTTTTGTTTTTGAATGTGGGATAATATTTATTAATATTTAATAATTGTTTCATGATTAAAAAAGTATTAAAACATTTTATCAATTATTTATATAATATATTGATATTAAAGAACAATTATTAAATCAAATACGTCAATTGTTAAATCCTATTTTGATGGGACAATATTTAATAATATGACATAAAAGCTCCATAATAATATATTTAAATATATTATCAAATCGCTTATATTGAGGAATTATATAGGAATAAAACTTATATGAGGAATAAAAAAATTTGATGAAAAAAATATATAATTAATAAGTACCAAAAAATTCACTCACATAAATTGTACAGTGGCGAGTACGAGTCAGCGTTGGTATTGTATCATCGAGCAGCTACTGTGTGTCCGCACGACAGCAGTCACAATGTGGCAGCACGACGTACCGCAGCTACAATAAGCTCGTGGAATAATTCAGAAAAAAACTTGACAAGAGATGACCCGATTTCGAGGGCGACTTCGAGTCACGACATTGTGGCGCTTAAAGCGCGTGATACTTCGAAGTCATTTGATGATCCATCGATAATCACAGATGTTCTCAAGTAGATCAAACTCTTATATTTTACATAGATAATAAATATTTCAATAGCATTTTAATTTCAAAGGTTTCTCTATAAATTTTTTTAAGCCAATTTTCTGTTGCTTCAATCTTTTCACATTCAAAATTAAAATACCTTTTTAGCCGAAATTCATAATCGTATAATTGTTGTTAATTTTTTATTAAAAGCGTAATTATAATTACAAACTCATATTTTGGATTATGATTTTATAGATCTCTATTGTTCGAACACAAATCTGTGTTTGAAAAATTGTTCTGTTATTATTTACGATTCATCTTTAATCTTCTTTATTGATTTAAATAATTTATTCATCAAATAATAACCGATCGACTATGAATGTAGACTGCAGTCTACATTGAAATAAAATTTGAATTAAAATTAAAATTGAAGAAAATAAAGTTTTTTTCTCGGTTTAAAGTAGGCGATGAGACGGCGCTATTTAATTACATCTTAGAAATTTAGTTTGACATAAAGCCTTTATCCTTAATAACTTGAAACTTGAATATTATTAATGAGTCAATTCTAAGCAGAATCGTAAGACTCGTAACGTGTTCTCGTAAAACTTGTAAGACCTTATATGACTAGTATTCTAATTTTATACGTATGTATCGTAAGACATACGATTTATATATATATTCGTAAATATCTACGATTTCTTATAAATTTTATGGCTATAAGAAGCTGTTTGTAAAAATATCGTATAAAGGTATAAGCACTTAAAAATTCTTACAAGTCTTACAGAAATATGTTACGAGCCTTACGATTCTGTTTAGAATTTAGTCATAAGTGTCTCGATGTTTCAGTCAAAGAATATTTTATCCCTTTTTCAGATATCTCGATAATCGCAAGAAAACTTCCGACAAAATTTCCCCCGCGCTAAGACCCTTGACTTCCAAACTAATTCGATCCATGACGATGTTGAAGCATGTCAATAGTCGCGCCAATGCTATGCTGAAGAACTTGAAAATTAATTTCGAAGCTGGCAAGATGAAGACTTCCCTAAGACTCGCTGAGGATTTGCTAACATTATCTTCCGGCTTGGAGGATTTTCGCCGATACAGAATATCGGCGTATCGGTATTTATCTCTGATCCATACGAAATTAGGAAGGCATGATCGAGCGTGTAGCAACGTCGCCATAATGGTGCGGCTGTCGAAGAGCACCAACGATGTCGTTCTCCTATCACGCGCTCTTGTGACTCTGGGCAGGGTGCATCTCAGCTTCGGTCATCTGGAAGTTGCCGCACGTGCTTTGGAAAATCTGTCGATCCATGTCAACCACCCGGTGCCGCGGGCTTGGGTGCACCATGAGATTGGACGCTGCCATTTGGAGACGGGGAAGTACGTCAAGGCGTTGCGCAAGGCGACGCAGTGCCGGGAATGCGCGGAGGAGGCAAACTCGAAGAAGTGGACCTTCCATGCCGACCTGCTGCGGGCGCAGTGCCTGGCGATGCTGGGTCGTTTCGCCGGTGATGACTCTATTTCTCAAACTGTTGTTCCAAGTCTTTCCAAGAGCATCTCTTTCTTCTTCTTAGTCCAATTTCGAACGAATCTTCCGGGCGCAAAAATAGTTAGACATCCCGCTGCCAGAGATATTACATATCTTTTTTCTTGTCGGAATTTTTTTTGAAAACTAATTTTCTAATCTTCAAAATGTTTCCAGGAGATAATATCATTTCTAGACGTAGTGGCCTTTCGCCATTTTTGTTCTACTTAATAAATAACGCATGTTTTTCCGTAGGTTTATGTTCTATCTGAATTACTCGAAAAAACATATCTGAAATATCTGGTTATATCAGAGTTGTATGACTGAGCTATAAAAAAGAAAAGAGGGAAGAAAAGAAGAACGGAGTGAAAAATATAATACTTTTCTCTGACGTATACGCTGACGGTTTTATCACGAAGAATTTTCATTTCACTGTGCCTGTGAGAAAGTGTCAAAATGTAGACCACGGTGAAATATCTGTAAACAACTAAGATATGACGAAATTGTGATAAAACTACGAAGTAGAAATCCTAGAAATGAGATCAAAATTATAATATATATATATATCTGGAATCTTTTAAAAAATCCAGTTTAATATATTTGATATATATTTAATTGCTTCGCTGAAATTACGTGATACTTTAAGAAATATTGGATCTACTCGTCGCTTGAGTATATAAAAAGAATGATTTTGCTAAAGTATCTAAATATTTAACTGAATACAGATTTGAAAATAATTTTGTTTGAATCATCAAAATAATTATCTAGAACGCTGAAACTATTATTAGAATGTTAAAACTTTTTGAAGCACATTGTTATCAAAATAATTATCTAGAACGTTGAAACTATAATATTATTAGATTGTTAAAACTTTTTGAAGCATTGTCATCAATACTTAACCTTTACAGAGAGAGAAAGAGAGAGAGAGGGAAAGGTTTATTTTTAAAATCTTACATCAGCTTTTTCTTTTGAGTAAGATTTATTATAAATTATTATTTTTCATTGTCTTTTTTGCCTCAAAATATGGCGCTGTTTCAGCGCCACTATAATGGCTTTTCCGTCCTGTAAAGGTTAAGCGTTCTACATAATTACTTTAATTATGCAACAAAATTATTATTAAACTTATATGTAGTTAAATTTTAGATACTTCAATAAAACCGTTCCATGTGATGTGGTTGGGTAAAATTGTAGAGAAAAAGTTCAGTACACGATCGTTCCCTAAGATGAGCTCTGTTCCACAGAGGCTCTCGAAGAGTTACGAATTGCTGCGAAGATCAGCGAGGAGGAGGGAGACACCCCAACGCTGTCTTACATTCGAGATCTTATCGAACAGCTGAATCGTGCTCTGCGCGAAGTCACGTTCAGCGAGGAAAGATGCTTCGAAAGTATTCTTCGAAGACTATCGCCGCGTTGCAAAGAACCTGAACTATCCGAAGGGAACGCGATAACAAGTTCGGGAATTAGGAGAATGACACGCAGCAAGGACAACGACGCTTCAACGCCACCGTTTTACTCCGACTGTCTAGAGGACGAGATCCTCGATCAACGCGAGATAGGTATATTAGGCTGAAGGAAATTTATTGAAGGGGATACCAAAATCTTTTGTAATCGAAACATTTAAAAATATTGTCTGAAAAAACGAACCAACATGGGAAAAAAATTATTTTGTTGAAGTATCTAAAAATTTAAATCAAAATAATTATACGAAATGCTCAAGTATGAGCAATGTAGCAAAAAATCCTGTCATTCTAGCAACTATCTTGATTCTACATATTATAATTATTTTGGCTTGGTCCAACAAAATTATTTTCAAATCTGTATATCTGTCTAAATTTTTAGATACTTTTGCAAAAGTTTTTTCCATGCACGCGAAATACTTAAGGATGTATTATACACATATTTTTTTCATAAAATAAAAAGATTATAAAAAAATTACAGATTTTTCTATATTGTACTTAAAAGTAACACAAAAGTTAGGCGGTGATTTAGAATTTGGATCAAAATTATTTTAACAAAAATCAAACCTTCAAACCTTAATTAATGATATTAATACAGAGTCGAATTCAAGTTCGATGAACAGCGCCATATCCAGCAGAAGCAAAAACACTAACTTAACGTACGTGATCGACTCTTATACGGACGTTTCATACAAAGACGGAATGAGGATATGTGATGATGAACTTTTGTCACGCGAGTCGTACATGACGTTCCGTACCTGTTACAAAGAGTCCAGACACTCCATCAACGAGGACAAAGCATCGGTCTCTTTAAAACAACCAATCGCAACATGCTCTAGTAATGTCGAAAGGTGCAGCGAACAAGCTGAATGCGAGACATTCAGGATTTCGAGATCCTACGAGGACGGGCGTAACTTTGACACCGTTACTGACAAAGCGCAGCATGACGCCGTCGTTGGAACACCGTGTGGCTGTTCGTCACTCGCTGAAGTGGAAAAACAGGATAACAATGAGGAATTCTTCGTTCACGAAGCATTTTCCAGCTTCGATGTATCTACCGAAAATTAAACGCGCCAAATTAAGGAAGAATGTTCGGAATTACGCTACGACGAAATTATGACGAAAAATCGAAGGGGTATGTCGTAACAATTTCAAGCACAACAAAAAGTCTTAAATTTTTTTATTTCCTTTAACCCTCCGGAATTGATAGAATCTATTAGATCCACTTAATTATAAATCTCTGTCAAATAATTCAATTTTCTTTATGTTACACCCACAAATTTAGATTATTCTTTCTGTTAAAGTATCACAGGATGAACCTCCAAAATTTTAATATTGTCTTAAAAATCAGATATCGATAATAACGATATCGTTTTTTATACGAATTGTCATTTTAAAATTAATTAATGCATTTTAATTAACATAAATTAAATTATAAACTCAGCGTCAATCAGAGCTATAACATACAAAATGCATAAACATAGTAACGTAGCCTAAGATCGCATAAAATCTTCGTATTGATTTATTTAATATATTTATTAATTCATGAACGGTCTTATTTATTTACACAAGATGCTTATTGGTTCAGCGGTCTCAATTATGTCATATTTATACAGTATATATCATTTTTGGTGCGTTTGGGGAAACGCTATTAACTGTTTTTTTGTTTGAGTCATTCCTTGTTTTATAATAAACGATAAAGAATGACATAAATAGCGTTAATAGTGTCTCCCTGAATGCATCATTTGTATACAATGGACTGTACTGTGTTACAGATTTTGGTGCCAGCTCCGGAGGATTAATGAAACCTTTGGTTACGAGATTCATTGATCAAAGCGGAGAATAACTGCAATAATAAATTGATGCTGAAACAAAAACACGATTTGTAAATTGTCTATAATAATGTGCGCATCGAATATATGCAGTTCTTTTTATTTTTTCAACGTCCACGCGTTTGATTGAATAGCGTTCAGCACACGTCAAGTCACGCTTTATTGACTCGTGCGAGGTGTATCGTGTGTGTAATTATGCATGCCCAATGAAGTGCCGGTTGATCGTTCAGTTAATAAGAGCAGGCACCATAATTAGTTGTACTTTTTTCTGCTATTCATACTTGTAATCGATCTGGAAATGTGAAATTGAAAAAGTGATGTGACAGACAACCTGCACCACATTTACCATTCTGTCATCTATTCGCTTCTTTTTATTCTTTTTTGCTACAATTTAATATCGCAAAACCACTTCAATCTCTTTTTTGTAAAAAAAAAAAGTAATTGACTGTTCTAGTTTAAATCGAGTTTTCATCAACTTTGCAGATAAAGGAAAAAAGTATTTAATATGATAATTGTACACCGTGAAAGAACATTACAAATATATTACTCAACAAAATTAAAGGATCACTTGAAATCAGTGCTAAAAAGGATTAAATTCAAAGTTATGTATCTTTGTGAAAATCGGCCGCAGATTGATGTTTAAAAAAGTGTTTTAAAGCATGAAACCTCAACTTTTGAACGTGTTAAACGTGTCTCTACAACGCGCGCGAACACTACAAAATATTTTACACTAAACTTAATTTAAAGTAAACCTAAATAATTAAAGAATTGCATTATTCATTTCAAATCGTCATAGCTCAATAAAAAAAATCGTAGCGTAATGATTAAAGAAATATTTTAAAGAGAAAATGTTATATTTTGCAATGCAATTAAAGAAATTTGTAAAAAAAATTTTGTTTTCTCCATACATACATTATCAAAGTTGAAGTTTATTCTTCAATTTTTCAAGGTTCACTTTAAATTAGTGTCGTTTATGATAAAATCACTGTAAAGATATGCGATTAGAAGTATTCAAAAATCGAGATTTCAATCTTTAAAACGGTTTTTAAATATCACTCTGCGACTATTTTTCGCAGAGATACGTAACTTTGATTTAGCCCTTTATAGCGTTAGTTTTAAGTAATCCTTTAATCTTATTCAGTAATGTATTTTCATGCACATCTGCATTGATATTTTTATATTTTTACCAGAATGCTTTATACATTTAAATAAAGTTCTAAAAAACGTCAAAACGCGCAGTTGTTGAAAATGTACATGTACCGCGAAGCGTTTAAATTATAAAAAGTCAACTATGTAAAATCATTGTCCGATTTGATAAACAAATCGGCACATGTCGTGTAAACGAATGAGTTTATTTAAACGCGTTTATCGTGCTCGTGAAGATATACATGTATGCGTTTAACCAAAATTCAATCGAATTCGATGTCAAAGGATGAAGCGGCGTGGAAGGTATCAACGCCGAAGAGCAATCCACGCGTGTAGGCGTGACAGCTCGCTTGCGCAGCATGTAAAATATGAAAGAACGGCAGAAAAATACGGCAGAGAGGAAGAGGAGAGGAGAGTGCGAGGTTCTAAAAGCTACCTGTTGAACTATCTATGTTCTCGACAAGGCTCTTTGTCGAGCTGCCAAGATGGCGAAGAAAATAAGTCGAGACACGCGAGAATTTACAATATGCCAAACCGCGATTGCGACTTTAACTGCGGGTTCAAGTTACGGCTAAAAGTTCAAATTTCGAAACTCCGTAATAAACTCATTATTTTCAAATGAGATCGAGGCATTCTGAATTTAGTAACATAATATAAAATAAAATTATACCCATTTTTATCGATTAAATGTTTCCATTATTGCAGCTCGAAAATGTAACAACTTCAACATTATAAAATTTTACTCTTAGAGAATTTTAATAAAATAACTTAAAATTATGTATAAAACAAAGTTTTAAAATATAAAATCAAATTTTAGAAGGTATTAAGTCAATGAGAATGGTTGGACATTGTAATTGCATTATAATAAAATTTTCAAACAGATAAAGGCTTTATTCATATTCTAAGGCAAGGCATATTCTCTAAAAACATAAAAATGAAAAGAAACAACAACGAAGGAAAAAAAAATATATATATAAGTAGCAAAAAATAATGAAAATAGTAAAACAAAACGAAAATAATGTAAATGAAAATAAAGACTTTGCAGACTGTATAAACTATATAGAAACAAACAGAGACAATAGGTAGCGTGGTGAATAGCGTATGCAAATAAAAAATTGAAACATGCAATTGTTAGAAATACGTAAATAAATATCGCTATTTATTACGTGCTAGGAATACATTCTCTCAAGCGCTAAACGAAAATACAATTAATAGAGTAAACTAAATTACAAAGAAATGGGTAACTAAATTAATAGTAAGATAATAATAATAATAAATGAAAGAGAGAGAATTTGCTATATATATATATATATATTCATTTTTATCAAAAAATTCACAGACAGAAGTCTAAAACACTTTGTACATTCTTCGCTTATACAAAATTGCATTTCTGAATCTCTCAAAAAATGGAAAAAAGCAGACACAATAGTCTGCTTTTTAGATAAGAAATCCTCTTGCTGTTATTCGATTTGCACATGTAGTATACGAGCAATGACTCGGTCTTGGAGCGATTCGTCCTGACTCGCTGAGTGGAAAAGAACTAAGTTCGTATGAACAAAATAGCACAACCACTGCACTGTTGCTTTTATTATCGCGGAAACTGTTGTTGAAAGTGTAAATAAACGTAGAACATTTGTTCAGAGCGCTTGCCTTTAAGAAAATTAAAGCGGACGGTTCTGCAGGTAACATACTGTAACAAACGTTGTAGAACTATGTATGTAGGAGTACAAAAAAGCATTTTATATCTGCAAAGCTGAACTTGGCGACTACGTGTTACGGCGACGGTAGATGTATGATATTAATCACCTCGTAAAGAACAGAATTATTCGTGTTAATGTTTTGCCTCTCGTACTTTTATTTCGAAACAAATGCTTGAACTCTTATCTTCTCTTTCTCTCCTCAGAGAATTCTTGCTTCTCTTTCTTATCTACATAACCCAGTGTGTGAAATCGAATTCTACAGTCCGTCGTCACACACGATTGCACATGATTATTATAGGAGAAATGTATTGAAAACGGACAATAGTGTCCGTTAAAACAACTTTACGCGCTCGGGAACTAATTAATGGAAAGAGAAATTCTCAAAAGGGTTCCCATTTTCCACTTAACCCTCTGATTCGTGCGCTAAATCTAATGGCGTACAATAAATCCCCATTAACCCCGATGGGTTTTATTTTAAGCACCGACACGTGTGGCCGCTTAGCTAACCGATGTTCTTCGGGTCTCGGATTTAATCAACTGATTTTTCTTCTCTTTCTTGCAACGAGCTTCATCGCAACGAGTGCGGCAACGGGGAATTATTTCGTGAGAAGAAGAGACCTTCTCCTTCATTTCGTGGTTAAAACCATCTCCTCAACTTTAACCCACGGGTAGAGAATGTGCGCCTTCCCTCGCACAACGTGTATCTCAAACTGAAATTCCGAGTTTCTTGTTAACTCGTTCAGACTGAGAATTTAATCACGTTCGTAAAGAACAATAAACGTATTATATTACTTTAGCTTTGGACGAAATTATCATGTCCTATTAAAAAAAACCAGATAGAAAAAGAATGGTTTAACGAAAGTCTATCTAAAAATTTGTACATATAAATCTGAAAATAATTTTGTTTAAATCATGAAAATAATTACATAAGACGTTCAAACTAAACTGTTAGAATGTTAAACTAGAAATTCTTCTTACTCATTAAAAGAACCAAGTGACCAAATTAGTATGAAAATAAAGAAAATGTGAAAAATCAAGAAAAATAAAGAATTATGGGAAAATAAAAAAATTTCAGCACATCTTATTTTTTACACAAAAAAATATAATATCAATCTAAAAAATAGACACGATCAATAATGACCATTTGGTACTTCTAGTTTTTGCAATTTTTTGTTAATTGTTATCAACGCTTAAACATTTTATATAACTATTTTGATCCAACAGAATTATTTTCAAATCTATATTTAGCTAAATTTTTAGATAATTTACCAAAACCGTTCTTTTCATGCAATTTTTACCAAAACTTTCTTTAAAAGTTATTATAAATAGAGTATTTCTTCTATTGAGGTGTAAACCGAAACGTTTGAAAATAATATAGTATAATTTAATATATTTTGTTTAAAGGGCACTAACACTTCGTGCTTTGTTTCATTGCTGTCTATTGATTTAGTTTTAAATTTTAATTCTATGAAGATATTTATTATTTTAAATAGCATGTCTATTTCGGATTTTATCCAGATGTATGTAATATGAGCGTATTTGTCATGCAAAATTGATATAGAAAATTGATATAGAGGATTTGGTAACAGTATATTTCTTATTGATGGCTAAAATTGCATAAATGGAATCTCAACTCTAAAGAAATTTATGGAAATCTTATGTTATACTAAAATTCTTGTCGTTGCCTATTTTTATTCCGATTTAGCGTAGGCGAGCTTCTATGTTGCGCCACTTTTACATCAGTCGTATTTCATTGTCAGGATATCGAAATTTGTGCGGTCAAAACTATTTTTGCCAATGGGTTCCGTTACCATCGCATGAATTATAGCTTTGATCCAGATACAGTTGGATGTTGTAAGATATGTGTAACAAGTTTTCTCTTTCATAGATGTTTTTGGAGCACTTGAGACGCGCTCGATTATATGAAAGGAACAAAATGAAAGAGAATAAAAATGGTTGCTGTTTTCAAAGCTTTAATATTTTTGTACACAGTAAAAAAATTTGTGTATTTGTGTTGGAAATAGTCCACTCACGTTTGTGTTAACAGTTTGTGTTGAATTTTTTAACATATCGAGTGTTAATTTAACATAATGTGATTATGTTATTTAAAAATTTTAGTAAAATTGATATTCAATATTTCTTAGTATCAAAATGACATAATTTATGAGTAAGCGAATAAGTAACATAAAAATAATGTGTTTTAAAACGTAAATTGTAAGACAAATGAATGAAATATATATTAATTTAACATATCATAAACATTAATTTTCTGAAAAAAAATATGTTCCCACGGTTTGTTTACAAATTGTGCCGACGTTATCTTTCTTTGTGTACTTATTCTTTTACATAAGATTTCTGTTACCATCTAACATATTCATCTTGTGTAAAATTAACTCAAAAATTTGAGTGGACCGTTTGGAACATGCGATTTATATTAAATTCAACACATTTTTTCCAACTGTGTAGAATATAAAATATATATATGGATTCGCACTATTTGTCACGCAGTTAACAAAACATGGAATTGCTATTTTTTATTAATTACAAATTGCTATTTTTAAAGCTTTCGATATTACAAAGTGTAACAATGAGTTGTAATTATTTATCACGCAATTAATAAATTAAGGAATTGTTAGTTTTCATTAATCACGAATTGTTATTTTTAAAGTTTTTGATATTTTTATAAAATGTAACAAAATGCATTAATTATCGCAGTTAATAAATTACAGAATCTAAATGAAATGGTAACAAATATATGACATGAATTGTGTAATTATTTGTCATACAATTAACAAAACACAAAATTGCTGTTTTTCCTTAATCACCTAATTGTTATTTTTAAAACGTTTAATATCTTTATGAAATATAACAATGGATTGTAACTGTTTATCATGCAGTTAACAAATCGCCGAATCTGAATGAAAGGTAACAAAATGATATATTGCGCGAACAGGTAAACAAAATAATAAAATAATGTAACGCGGTTGACATTAATATTTCCGGGCTGGATTTCAGTTATACGTTCGCGTATAAAATTTCACAACTGTTATCTCGATTGCGCCGAGGGACGATTTAATGGAACGGGGAAAAACAGAAACAATAGTTTGACAAAGTCTCCTGGTTATGTTTGGCGTTAGAATAATTCATCCTTGGCTTTTACGCGAGCTTTCCGAAACATTACCTTTTACCCTTATCTACGACTGCCACGCGGAAGATAGAAGACTTCGCAGCAGCTAAATCGATTTTTGAAGATGCTCCGGTGCTGCGCGTGCTTGGAACTTCGATAGAGTCGGAGAAAGATAGAGTCTGCGGACAACGGAAGTCACGGCAAAGAGAGTGAAGTGATGCGATTAAACCGCATTAATCTGAAATCTTTATCACTGTTCTATCCGACAACTCAATTAAAGGCCGTAATCGACATCGCATTACATGGAAAATCAATGAATTCCTGACTCCGTTGAAAACCTTTGCAGAAATTATCATGGAAAGAGGAAGATAGTACGAAGTTTTTTCAGTACATAGTACACAAAAAAATTTGTATTAATATATTTTACGTGTTTTAAATGGTCAAAAGTTTTGTGTTAATTTAACAAAAGATAAATATGTTAGAAGATAATACAAATATCATTTAAGATAAACACAAAAAAGGTAATTAAAACGGAAAATTTTTGTTAAATTTAACTTTAAATAAAATTTCCAACAGTGTAAGTAAATAAGTAGAAAAGAATACGGTGTGGCTAGACTTAATCGTTACTTTTGCGTACTCAGCGTCCAGAAACTGAGATTGATTCTGTAATAAGCTTAAATATTGAACAAAGTCAGCGTTTTATGAGCAATAATTGGAGTTTTATCATGAAATGCTACATAAACCTCAAATAAAATTGCGGAAGAGCAGTTTTATTTATACCCCGTCATTTCACGAGCAAATTATACAAACGCTACTGGTGTTAATTGAATCTTCTTTGTGCATTTTAATCGTTGTTTGATTTTTCATATTGAGAGACAGTATAATTAAAAGCCATTTTGCGCGCTGTGCCTGTCGTATACGTTTCCATTTGCAATACACAGTGGAAACGTAAAAATGATCGGAGTCGCACATTTCGTTTTTCATAGTACGAACGATCGCGGGGAATAACGCGTGAATAACGCAACGAAAACGTCCATTAGTCATGATTGATGAATGCGATGTCATAACTTCTATACACTTCGCGTAACACGTAGCACGACCATTAAAAGAAAATATCAAGGTATTTGTAAAATCCATGAAACCTACTTACAAAATATATACATATAAAATGAATAGAAAATTTTTTGTTGCGGAGAAATTTCTTTACAGAACTAAATTTATAACAATCCATGCATGAAGATCATGAAAAGGGTAGAAGAGAGAATGAAAAGCTCTCACAGATTTAAATTGAGTTTCATGATATAGTACACCACAAGAAGTAGAGAAGTGAGAGCGATTCACTTAGCCTGGCTTCGGAGTAAGTGAGAATTAGTGAAAAAATCATTTGCAACCACGATCAGTTGAATCCACAGTTCGTCGCTTTCAGAAAGATAAATGAATTCGCAGCCGGCCAGATAAGTCCTTTGTTGATCGTGTTAAACGACGTCAATTTGTCTGTTATAGCCGCCGTCGTCGAGGATTTCAAGTAATTCGATGGAATTCAAATTAAGATCACGAAGAACGATCCTCTCTATAATAGACCATAAAAGCGTAATTTCGATCAGCAAAATTTTATCGGTCGGAAAAGCGCGACGAAGTTTGGTCACGGACACCGAACTGACGATTATTCACGAGCTGCTACAAAATGGAACTACGTACTTATTCCATATGCAAATGGGCAGTGAGTCGGCATTACGGAAAATTTATAGATTCGAAGTGCCATCTTTTTATGTAATCGTCTCTCTTTAAGATTAATTTACTGCAAGAAAAGCCTGGAAAGTCTAATTAATTTTATCTCTAAGCAGCGTGTAGTTAAATTGCGCTAATCTATTTTAGCAAGTATTTAATTACATGTATAATTACTTATTTATTTTTTATAATCATTATAGTGGTATAAAATCATTGTGCAAAATCTTTGCAATTAAAAATTCTTAAAATGATTAAAATAATTCGAAATTGTGAAACTCATAAAATGTAATATTCGGTTTTTTTTTTACTTTAACCCTTTGTAAATCGACGACCTCTCTCAGAATCAGTTATTTTATAAACTGCTCGCTCAATTTTTATGAAACTTGGATTATAGGACGATTTGATAATGCTTTATTCGAATCTGAGATAAAAAATTCAAACTGGTGGTTTCAATATGATGGACAGAACATTAAAAAATAATTTGATTATCATAAAACTCAATTCTAGGGAGTTTTTTAATTGAGCAGTAACATCAAGTTTCCAAACTGACTTTCAAACTGACTCAAATCCTTATTATAAATCCTGCGATACTAGATCCTCTTTCATTATAGTTACTATCCTTTTGAAATTCGATATTTTAGTCTATATTTGAAACTCAGAGACACCAAAAATCTCAAACCGAATTTCACGATAATCAATGAAATTTGAATATTAGAATTCAGGCCAGAATTGAATTCAGCGATCCCGAAAACCTTTAGAAAGCGATATCGTCTGTAAGTTATTTTATTAGAAAGCTCTGGTTCTCAAAGGGTTAAAGATATATACAGGTGTATAGTCTTTGCAAAAAGTGACTGAAAATAAAGTTAATATTTTCTATATAAAAATAAATGTCACATACATATGAAGTTATTCAACAAGGTCAATATTTATATTTAATAATACAATTTTAAATAAAATTTTTTTATTTCATCTGTTATTTTGTAAAAACATATAAAACTCTTTTAAAATAATTTTTATCCAAGGTTTAAATCACTACCAAAGTTTTTGTATTATTCTTTTATATATAAAAAATCTATAATTTCTCATCGTTTCTTTATTTAAATACTTTATTAAAAAATACGTGTAATACATTTTTAACTTTCATGATGTACTAATTTTTTATCTTAATTTTCGAGATAATAAGTTAGAAAATATAAATCGATTACAACTCTGAGTTTATGATTTACTTAGTAAACTTAAATTTACTTAGTTTATGATTTCGCTATCAATCGGCTGTTGATTGGTAACTCCGCAGAAATGCTAGTTGCTTTTTGCAGCCGACTGTAATTTACAAGAATCCAAACTATGTACGAACTATTTTCGTGCGGTTTGATCGATCGCTTGAGGAAAGTTATACTTCCTCGGACAGGCTTTTTCGGCCCATAAAATTGTCGCCGAATAACTTCTGACGTGCCCCTACACTTGGAGATAGAAATCGAGCGAAGAAGCAAAATTTGAACGAAAGCGTTCGACGTGTCACATCGTGAGAAATTGCATCCGTCATATTTGAAAGCTTTGAATATTTGAATATTTTAAATCTCGAAAGCGGGATTAAAAAATAACCAAAGATTCAAATATTTCGAATACATTCAAACTTATTAAAATTTTTAAATACTTCATTCTTTCTGTGTAGATACTAGTTAATCATTAAATTATATTATTTGTTGACCTGAGAGTATTCTGAAAACTTGACTTTATCCTTTGTTTCCATGATATTTTCTCATTAAGTACATTCATGTTGTGCACCCATTGTTGTATCCATGGAATCTATTGTTCTCAGGAAAATCCATGTATTGTTTCGCATATCGCTCAGCTATCGCTGTATCATTAAAAGATACTGCAACCATTTTTCAAAGTGTCATTGCAATTTAAAAATACATAGTGTCGTCTTTCACGAACGCTACGTGCAATATACTTGGCACTTGAAGACGTTACCTTGCATCTTTTGATAATGGGAGATGTTTACCGGGATTTATGAGGTTGTATGGAATGGAAAGAAGCGAAAGCTCATCGTCGTCGCTTTCTCGATAAAAGAGAAAAATCAGCAAAGTGATGCAGGAAGAAACTTGCAAAGTCGATATCACCGGGAAATCGGGCAACGAATGCCTCGTTTCCTCGACTCCTAGTTTCCCCTCGATTCGACTGATACTTGCTAGATTTTGTCAAGCGGGGATATAGAGATAAAACGTAATCCGGATTTTCTATTTCCAAACTGTTCGCTTTGTACATCTG
The DNA here is from genome assembly GCF_001594055.1 of Mycetomoellerius zeteki. NCBI lineage: Eukaryota > Metazoa > Arthropoda > Insecta > Hymenoptera > Formicidae > Mycetomoellerius > Mycetomoellerius zeteki. The sequence goes on along the minus strand of NW_017257368.1, from coordinate 123,575 downwards.
TTTTCAAGCTATCTACAAAATGTCGCGTTTGAAAAGTTGATGAACAATGCCGTATTAAGATTTAAACTAAGTGGATTTAAACAACAAATATACAAAAAAACGTTAAAATCGTGTGTGTACTGAAAAAGATTAAATTAAAAAAAAAAAATATTTGTAAGAATAGTTTTAAGAAAATATTTTTTAAACGTAAACATATATTTATTTGATACAAGAACTATTAATTTGATTTAACTATCATTTTAACTATCATTTAACTATCATTTAACTATCATTTATCATTAAACTATCATTTTTTATTTTCATTAAATATTTATTTACTGGAAGTAAATGTTTAATTAGTACTATTCGAAGAAATATGTATTAAGATTTAGTAAATTTTTTTCAGTGCAGGTTAGCTATAGGTTGGTTCTATCTTACAAAGAGTTTCCTCTCTTTAATTTTAAACAAAACGTTGTGAAAAAAATATAAATTAAATATAGTTGTAAATAACTATGAATGTAAAGCTACATAAACTATAACGGAAATTAATTATCTTTTAGTTATTATCTTTTAGTAATTATAGAAAGCAGTTATGTATGTACGAAATATTACTTCACAACTACAATATTCTGCATTTGGCTTTATTGACAATAACAGAATAAACAAATAGAGCAATAAACTGATGCAATCAAGTCAGACAATCTGCACGAGCTACTATTGTTATCAGTTTTAATCGTATAATTACTTACAAACAGTGAATATTTTGCATACATGCCTATATTGGATCTGGTTACCTTACTTTTTAAATAGATAAAGAATTTCTAAAAACAAGATTTCGAGAAAATCAATTTTTAAATTGATCTAAATATAACTCTTGAAAAAAAATATATCCAGATGATATGACATATTATAAAAAGACTCGAAATATTATAATCCATGGGCGTAAAACGAGTTAATACAACTTTGTTGGCGAAAGCCAACATCCAAAAGAAATCATCTTCACTGCCGACGAAAACGCTGTGCTTTCCTTTTTATTATTCCGAAGTGGAGGAATACACGACAGGAGAGATATATGGCTCGTGTAAAAATATGAAACACACCGTGTAAAAATAGGGACTACAAAGATTTTTCTTTACACGCTTCAACAGTCTCATACAAATGTCGCCGTGTTCCGATCGGATGTCATGAAATTCAAATAACGTTAGTGCCTTCAATCCGTTTCGTTCCAGTAAAGGGCGGGATTTATGAAATCAGGGCATCTACGCGTGCATCATTAAAGACAGCCGCGAGAGTAAAGCTAACAAATTCTGGCTGGCTCACAAATTCAGTAGCGTTAGAAATTTATATGCCGGCGTCTCGTTGCTTCGTACAACCACTCGGCTGCGCATCATTAACTTGGATAAGAAACTAGGTAGCGTGAATTTGATTTAAAGAAGATACAATCAAGCGCGAGTGTCGTGCAAAGAATATAAAAAGCAGATTTATATAACTTAAAACTGACTGTGATGTTTACGACAAAAGAAATTTTTGGTGAAATAAAAACTCAGCGGTAAAACGATAAAAAGTAAAAAAATGATTAAATCGATCATATATACACATGTTTATTTTTTTTAAATACCGTATCATATTGCTGTAGTTTAAATTGGCGTAAAAAATAGGGACGATGGGTCAAAAGGTAACAACGAGATGACCGATTCTCTCTCCCTCTCTTTCAATTGGCAAACAGAGAGAGAAAAATGCGCACAGTCGGTGCGAAGCAAGTGAAAATCGATAAAGATTTTCTTCAAAAAGAAATCAGTATCGGCGGAAAATCTTGAGGCCGGAGATTGCTGTTAAAAAGAAACACAAAAAGCAAGACAGGGAGTTGCAACTTATTCCGTCAGCGTTCCACCGTGAAGTGAACAGAAGGAGCAAGCGAGGCAAACACGAAATAAATTGTAGTGATCCCTCCGAGATTTTCAATCGCCATTAGCCTGAACGGAAACTGATATTGATTATACTTCGGAAAGCTTTAACGTTGTTCAAACGATGCTCGAATGGAATATCGTGATATAATAATATGAACACAATGGCATAACATAATGCATTAATTTCCAATTTACATAATTCGATCTGACACTGAATAAAAAAAGAGACCCGCGATAATTAGAATTTTGATACCATCAATTACATTTAATTACGCCGTATAGATGAATGCCATTTTATATCGCAATAATTGCGACGGAGGGCGTTGTAATGACTTACACAAACCGTTTAAGCGCCATCGTTGATTTTCCAACGATTTAATAAGTCATAAATCATCGGCGGACGTGAGCGTTCGGATACACCATCGTTCAGCGGAGCGTATGTTCGAATATTTCATCATTTTATCCCAGTTCAAACACAAATACACACACATACACAGGCAAGCACGATGCACATTATCTGCAATGCAAAACGCATCGACATTGAAGTTTCCTTCGTACGCTGTGTTCGATCTATCAAGGATAGTATCGATAGACACGAGGGCTTCGCGAGACGTCACTTTTGTTGGGACGATCGATTTCTCATGTAATACTTGAATAGTACTGTTTATGCGAGTAAATGTGGTTTTCTCTCTTAGAACGTCGTATCTTCAATTTAATATTTACATAAGCATGTACGGCACATATGCATGTACAGGAAGTTCTCCATGTTCCCTAGAATATGGAATATTCTTTATAAGTAACGTCGCTTTCTCTTGTATATCCGCAAAAATAGGTCAACCGAAATCGGCGATTTTACGTCAAGAGTGATCGAAATGTAATGAAACAGAAAGATCAGAAGATGACATGACGCTCTATCGATTTACGAATAAAAATCGCCGCTATTAAAGTTCGATCAAACTGAGTTCTAAAAAAAAAGCGGCCAGCATTTAGAACAGAAGCGTTATTCATTGTGAATTTTTAATATTCAACGTTGAATATTTTAGTAATTTAAACTGTGTGATGCATGAAAAGGGAATGCATAAATCTTTAAAAAAACTTTCATTGCTACACGAAAAGAACAGTTTTGTTGTAGCATTTAAAAAATTTAGCTAGATACAGATATAAAAATAATTGTGTTGAACTACCAAAATAATTGTAATGTACAACGTTCATGTTGACGATAATGCTATGAAAAGTTTTAACATTCCAGCAATCGCAGTTGGAACGTTTTTCATTTTGATGATCTAATAAAAATATTTTCAGATATGTATATATATATATATATGTAGCTAAATTTTTAAATACTTCAGCAAAATTGTTATTTCTGTATATTGTACGATCAAACATTACTTTAAATTTTTTCTTGTATATGCGTGTGTCAATGATTATTTTAAAATAAAATAAAGTATTGTTATGTAATCATATTTTAAGGCTATTATGTAACACATAATAAATAAACATATTATAAAAGTATATCTACGGCCAGATCGCGTTTTGTTATTCATGACAATTTCTTTTTTGCGAGCGCGGATATTTTCCATTCAAAATTGCTTTTCAACTATCAAACGATAGCATCAAAGATACGGTATCTCTATAAAAAATATTCAATATCGCAAGCATCATTAGACGCAACCTAGTTTTTGTAAAATTCCATCTGTACTCTTTCGTGGTTATGCATTTTGCTATCCAAAATATTTTCTTAGCAAAGAGACGCGCGTGGCTGGTGATTAAATTGCTTCCTGACATACCCCGGCCAACCCTTTGGCCACTCTCGTGCAAGTCGAACATAAATTCTTCATTACCGCTAAGTACTTATTCTGTAAATGCACCTGGATGTACGGTATGTTTTCTAGCGTTCGGGTATACTTATCAAATATTTGTTCACATGCCACCATCTGTCCAATTACTATGGCTTGGAAAAACGTGCATATAAAAATAATCAAATCGAGTTCTTCTCGAATTCAATTAGAAAATCCAATTCACATACATTTGAGTTAAATTATCCGATAAAAAAGAGAGAAGAGTACATATGCTTTTAACTGCTAAAATAATATGTATAATTTAGAAAGGTATACAGGATAGTAAATTGCAAGCATAAATGCGTGCTTCCTAAATTGCGAAAAAATTATGATGGAAACGTTACGCAACGAAAAAATAGAACGAGGTAGTTCACAAGATACGTAATACGTTAAACTCAGCTAATGCGTCCCAAGGTATTAACTTTATTATCGGACATACTAGTTGACACGTGTTGCTCAGTATCGCGTTATACGTTTTTTATGATCATGCATCAAGATACTTTGAAAATTACGTAAATTGCATAGACGTAATAGGTATAGACATAGACAGTGCATGTCCTTGTTAGCTTCTTTGCTCTATATTAAAAAAATTAGCCAATCAGTATTTATTATCAATTCGATATTTCAGAGAGAGAGAGAGAGAGAGAGAGAGAGGGGGGGAGAGAGAAAGAGAGAGGGAGAGTAATGTGCTTCAATCTACATTTTAAAAAAGTATGCAAAATTACATAAATAATGTGTATAAGAATTACATAATTTATAGTGGAAAATTGTGCGTTTTTATAAAAATTAGTATTTTTACCTCTAATTGTGTAAATATATCTATATATTAAAAAAAATTATGACAATAATGGTATATTTTATAATTTCTATGTAAATTTACAAATTTTTATAACATAATAATATCTCATATTATATTTGCATATATATTATACATTTGTACATATCAATAGCACAGCTTAAGAAAAACTATATAATTCGTTAGCGAATTAATATGTAAATATTTCTATAAACTTCCAAAATTTATCCACTGTATTTATTTGTCACCTTTTCCAAACTAATGGTAACAACTTCGGTTATGTTCCAAAATTTATTGCCAGCACTGAAAATCTATAGTGTACGTAACGTAACTATAGATTTTCAGCACTAGCAGTAAATTTTGGAACACAGCTTTCATTGGAATGGGCAATCTATTTCTTCTTATATCTTATAATAAATTGCAAACATATCCTTAAGTCTCACAATTTTTATCACTTCTGTTCGCGCGAGATCGATTTTTATTTTATCATTCGCGTAACTATACATATCGGAAATGCTATTAATAATAGCAAAAGCGATACGATATCCGCGACCTACGATAGCAAACACTTTTTCTTTCTAGTGTCTGGATATTAATAGAAAGAATCCATATAAGAGAGGCAGAAAAAAGAACTTAAGTGTGACACTGATTCTAGAAAAAAATGCATGTAATTTTACACGGAAATTACATGTATATGACTGGAAAATTATCTAAATTACCTAAATATGCTTGGAAATTTACTGGAAATTGAAAATTTCAATCATATTTAGGCAATTTTCCAGTCATGAACATGTAATTTCCATGTAAAATAATATAATATAAATATTACATATGCATTTTTTATATACATGATTACAGTCCATTACGCTCTTCAGATTCAGTTTGCATGATGTATGCACCGCATTTTGCAAACTAAAGTTCCAAATACGTAACAGACATTTAATTTACGTTTTTAATACGCACTTATATGCTCTAGAGGATCGGAAATGAAACTATATAAAGTTCACCAAGTTCAGACGCGGTGCGACGTAACTCTTCACAGAACTAAGTTTGCGCTTGATGCAAAAATAAATGAACATGAATAGAATGCGAGCAACTTTTAACACTCTAAAAATATCGTTACTGAACTAGTTTCTCGAAAAATATGCAAATTGGAAAATTTTATTATCATTTTTTTTCATGTTCAAAGACTCGCCCTAAATAATAGTAGTTGCATTAAAATATTACAAAAGAAAAGAACCGCTTTAATCGATTTGAAGAGTTGTGCACATATTTGCTTGCGAATTGTTCCGCTCCGAAATTTTCTAAAATTCAATGTAAATTCATTACGCGTTTAATTTAGCATGCATGGGCGTCGCACGCATCTAATTTACAAACATTTTCCATCTTCGTGTTGCTGATTCAGCAACATGATTGATGAACCGAGCAACCTAAAAAAGCATTTAAAATTTCTACACTTATGTTAGAAAAAAAAGACGTGGCACTAGCAACTATAAAGATGATGCCTTTTTTACATATAGCATTTTTTAATGTATTAAACCATTTTATAGTTATTATAACTGTAAAATAATATATAATTCAACCATATACATAATTAATTTTATATATAAAACTTGTATAGTTATTACTTCTACAGTTGCTATTACTATACTTTTTCTTTCTAAATGTATATATTTTTAAAATTGTTTTCTTCTACCATTAAATTTAAATTTTGCTGCATACTATTAGATAGGTGTTAAAGGAGCAACGGTAACCTAATCTCTTAAGTTAAAAAACATTTTGTTATGTTTAACTTCCATGCATGTCAAAACGTAAATTAATTAATTTTTTTTATTAGTTTCAAAGTAAATAACTAACTTTAAGTCAATTTTAATATATTTTCTTAAGTTAAACTGTTTAACTTTGTTGTTTTAGTTAAATGTATATAGAAATGATCAGTATAATTGAGAACGTAACTTTATAAAAATAACGCGTTTACTTTTTTCCGGTAACGATCATTACTTTTTTCTATCTGTAACGATATCGGAAACGTCATTATACGAGTATTTTCACAATAATGAATTCAATCATTATTTTTATCGAAATAATAATCCTTTATTATCTTCGTAACAATTCAATAGATTACATTATTTATTATATTTTTAATTAATTAGAAATATTTTATAATAGAAATTTAAATAAATATACAAGTTACTTCTTAACTCTGGAAAAGATTAAAAATGACTCAAATTGGGTATAATTTGAAATTACGAATTTAACAACTTTCAAGAATTAATTGTCCCGAATGTTGCGTCATTACGAATATCTATCTGCTAATAAATATTACGTGAAAATATCTACTTTAAAATTTTTTAAATAACTCAATTTGTGTTTGCGTTTTATGAATCCCTCCATTCCATTTTATTCACACATATTTTTTAGACTTTAGAATCTCGCATCTACGGAACCTCCTCATAAAAACAGACTTGAGACGGGAAAAAATTCACATTTCATACTTCGCTCTTATAAATAACCTGTTAATAATTTATATATACAATATAAGATTCGTCAATTTCATTCACGATAACAGAAGGGCCATATAAATGTGCGAAATGCGACGGAGTCCATAATTTGTGGTGGACGGTCGTTGCATGCCATTTTCAAACTTTATGATAAATCGCTATTATAACACACAGCACGTCTCGAACAGCCGGGGCACGAGGATAAGATGTTTTATATACCGTGACACATCGCATATATAGCTGGTGGCGCTCTTATATTTTCCGGACGAAAAAACGCCGTGGAGTAACTTTTTGCCCAGTTTTCTTTTTGCATAAAGCGCTACGAAGTACATACATGTTCGTTATTCCGGAAAAAATTCTGTTCCGCTAAAGAAATAAACTCTTAACAATATTATGAGAGATATTCTATTCAATTTGTCCCGGTGAGTAGCTAAAGTGTCAAACATTGATTAGATAATTGTGTAATCAGTGCATCGCTTAAATGGTCGATTATCCGACATCGAATTGTGTGGGAATAGACAATCCATTGCGTACATATATTTGAATAATTACTATTCAGCCTGTTTGAGAGGACAATACATTATACGCGAATATTCTATTTCGACATATGGACTAGCTCCGCGTTTGCAATAAGTAACGTCGCAGTAAGTAACGCGAAAAGTGCAGTTGAATAAAGGAGGTGAAAAATTTTCCCAAAGCTTTACCGTTCATGTCGGTATTTATCTCATCCGCCGCATATGATATATTGCAGTCATATGAATTAGAGTGATGCACTTTGGATTTCAACTTGAAAAAGAAGATTACTATCATAAATCCTCTTTTGAACTACACGTTGAAAGCGCTTTGCCGCAAAAAGATACAAGTAATACATGAGAATATATTATATATAGCACTGATACATTTATTTTTTGCTAGACCGATAATTTAATTAATCATAAATTGTTAAAAATATATAGAATGAAAAGAACTTTGCTGAAATATTTAAAAATTGAGCTAGACATAGATCTAAAATAATTTTGTTGGATTATCAGAATAATTATGTAGAACGCTTAAATATTGATGATAAAGCAAAAATTTTAATATTTTAGCTATCAGTTTGAGCGTCCTACATAATTATTTTGATAGCTCAAAACAATTATTTTCAGATCTACAGTACTGCTCAAAAGTTTCAATAAATACTATTTTTTGCAGAAGAAACGTAAACTAATTGCTTGTCAAATGCATTTATCTTTTATATTTGTTGCTCCATTTTATATTTAAACTAAAGAAGTATTGACGTATACCATATTTTAATTTAGTTTCTGATGCAAAGAAACAAAGAAAATTTAAAATAGATACTAAAATAAACAAATAGCGAAGGTTAAAAATTGTGAGCAAGTAACATATTCTGTACTATCGATTTGTAAGGATCGATTATGTAAGGAAGAATAGGAGAAACAATCACAGATTGCGAAAACAAGTGTGCCAATAATCAAATAAATAAACATTCCGTTTAACGCACTGAACACCAAAACTGTACGTAAATACAATAAAATATTCATTGAATTATGAAAAAATAATGAAAATTGGTCCAATGAATTCTCATAATGATTTAGATTATAAAACTATTACTAGAATGCATTGCAAGAATGAATATATAGTTGTATAAACGAATCCAGTTATTGTATCAATGAATTAACTACATCAAGTCAGGCATTAAGTCGGACATTGATTAACGATCATTCATTGGACCAAAAATAAACAAAATTTTTTTCAGTGCGTGCTTCATTAGTTCATTATGATGCAAGTTCTGAAGATTATTCTACATAAGTTGCAACACTTGTCGCAATAGCCAATCAAAAGCGGTTAATAATTGTTGCTTCTGACAAGCGTTGTTTGCTGTCATAACAAGCGTTGCAAACTACATTTTGTGTATTCGCGATCTACGTAGAATAATCTTAAGAGTTTGAATATTATATTTTACTTTCTAAAACTATACAGAAAATATTAATTTGAATTAATAAATATTTAATGCAAAATGTGAAAACAATTTTTTAGCTGTTTTTTTTCTGTAAGTTTTGCCATTTTATCGAAGCTTTTGAGAGGTACTCTGATAGATATCCAAAGAGCAGTGGTAACCCAATCTCTTGAGTTAAATAACATTTTTTATTTTTAACTTCCATGTCAAAATGAAAATCAATCCATTTCTCTAATTAATTTCAAAGTGAACAGCGTCCATAATAATATATGCACTTAGTAAATAATGAACTAAATTTGAGTCAAATAATACATTTTCTTGAGTTTAATTTAACTCCATTGTTTTAATTAAATTAACATATTGAGTAAGAACAGTAGCGACTTATAGAAACAATTAAATAACTCAAATTTAACATTATAAATTTAACATTATAAATTTAACAATGTAGTTAAATTTTTAGATACTTCAGCAAAACTATCTTTTTTGTGTGTCTATCCAATAAGCATTACAACATTATGAAACAGTCGCATTAATATGTCGCTGGGAAATATTACTGCGTCACATAATGTCTCGATTAAACCGACCGTGCCCACGTAATTATGTATTGTAGTTTCAGGCAGTCACGATTCGCACGGCCGCTGTCACGTAGATAGAAATGATTTAGCCACCGGCTGACGGAGTCTCGAATTCCCCATGAACTTATTCTAGTATTCATCAGCACAGCTGCGAACGGCACCTACGCCTTTATCTCTTTCAGCTGGTAGCGGCGTGCACAGCGTGTTCAGGTGAGTATTGATCGTCGCGAAAGTACGGCAGGGACGAGCGGCAGACGAAGAAACGGCCGAATATAAACGGATGCGAAGCAATATGCGTGGACAGACCAATCGG